>NW_010128687.1:15371-32819 GCF_000699245.1 Pterocles gutturalis | reverse complement strand
TTCCCTAACTTTTCTGTCCCTTCTGCTGCATCCTCTTCACTGGCATTCATCTAATCTGACACCATGGTGAGCTAATTCTGCAATCTAAGATGGCAAGAAATTGTTCACTGGCTTACTGCTTACTGCAGCCCTACATTTTTAGTAATTTCTCTACCAGGATACTGAGGCAGCTAAAAAGTCTTTTTTGGAGGTTGGGGGTGGGAATAAATAATTTGTTGTGTAGTATTTTTCTACTGGCTAATTAATTTCACTGAAACTCTTTGCATCATACTTGTGGGTTCAGTGCTTGTATAAGAGCAAGGACAGGAAAGGAGAAGTAGGCACACATTGACCTTCATTTAGATGGGCTTGACAGGCAGTGGAGTTGTATCCTGAGACCTCCTTGGCATTTTATGTGCATTGTCATTTTAATCTTAAAGTGATACGATGACAAAGTTGGAGCAATCTGGAATAACCCAAGACTGTGGTTTCAGTAGCTGGAGTGAGTGGACCAAGCAGCTCTCTGCCAGTGAAAGGGGATGATCCTCTTCCTCACCCCTCATTAGACACATTCCCATAGGTTATATGAAGCCACTTTGGGCATATTTTGTGATCCTCTGTGAGGTACTTTCATTCACTGAAGCAGCAGAAAATTAGCTTGCAAAAAAGTGGAAGGCTTTCTGTTGTTTCAGTGCAGTAGAGTCAAACATCAGAGCCAGCACAGGCAGGGGTGTGTCAGTGTGGGGTGTCACACAGCTGGGAGCAGGGGAAAGGAAGAGCAAGACCTTCCCTTGACAACAACAACTCTTCAGATTGATGTAGCTGCATACAGGACTGCAGCATGAGACTAAGTAACCTCACTCAGTAAGTTATAGTGCTGGGGTGTTAATTTTCATCAAGTACAATGTGTTAATGCAGAACCTGACTTGTGGCTGTTTTGCGTCTCATGTCCCAGTAATTTTTCTCTGTGATTCGTAATTACTAGGATTCCCATTCACATAATCCTATGATACTTCTGCAGCATCTAGACAGCTGGAAAAATAATAATGAATTCTTAGTTTCCTTAAATGCATTTTTGGCATCTGGAAGAAAAGAAGAGAGCTAGCACTCTGTGACACACCAGATCTCCATAGGACATGCTTGGGAATAAATGTTTTGCAGTTTCCTAGACAGGACAGCAAACCAAACCTCATTGCTAAGAGGCCACTATAGATAGATATTGACATTGCAGAATATTTTTTAATAGATACAAATAAATTAGATGCAACACTAAAAATATAATTTATGTTCACAGAGGCAATGCAACTTGCTTTGCATATGGGCAGACCGGTGCTGGCAAGACTTACACTATGATAGGTACTCCCCGGAACCCAGGACTCTATGCCTTGGCTGCCAAAGACATCTTCAGACACCTGGAAGCATCACAGCCAAGGAAAGATCTCCTTGTTTTGATCAGTTTTTATGAGATCTACTGTGGACAGCTTTATGACCTGCTAAATGGAAGGAAGAGGTATTTAAATAAAAATAACTTTTTACTATAACTGTGTGGTTATGAATCAGTTGGTTACTGTTTATAAATCAGTGACTATTTCATGCAATTACATTTAACATATTACCATTTATAGTAAATTTTACATATTTAATTAGTGTTGTTCCTAAGAGCTATGTACAGATGAAGGCAGAATGCACTGATAGGATTTCCTGGTTTTTACTATTTTGGAGGGGGAAATAAGTAAGAATAAGGACCTGTCATTAAGATATGAATGCTGTTTTGCTTACACTATAACATAATAGCTGAACATCCATGGGTAGAGAAAGAACATTCTTGTGGCCAGAAGTTCTTATGCCAGCCAGTGTGGAGTCCCAAACGTAACCTTTGGCTGTCCCTCCTGCTGTGCCAGTGGGCCTCTGGCTCTTGCCCCTCTGATCTCTGAAGTCTTTGTTGCATCTCCCACTTGTCATGCTTGACACTGCAGGGTCTGCTCACCTTCTACCTGAGTGCCTTTACCCAGCAGCCCCATGACTCAACTGGAGCAAGCCTCTGCAGGTGATGCTGCCATCACCCTCAGTAGTAGCACCTCAGCCCCAGAATCATTTGGATGAATGTATACTCCTACAGAAGCTCCATCTAGATGCAATGGTCTGAAATCTCTAAATAAAATGGCAGTTAAGATCTCAGCAGTGAAATATTTTCAGAGTGATCTTGAAGGAACATTACCTGTCAGCTGGAGGCCTTTAGCAGCCTTTAGAGCACTATCCTTAGAGAATGCTGGAGGGCTCAAGATGGGGGCTTAGTGCATGGAGAAGTGACTGTTTGTTCACAAAGGAAGCACCTATTTCTGTGAATGTGTGTTCTCTTTCTCCAAAACTGTCTTTAAGGAGCAGGTAGTGTAATCTGCTGCTTAAGGAGTCGAGTGACTAAGGAAGAAAGGGTGTCCTTATATTCTCTGTATGTCCATTAGCGATGTTACATGTCATTGAAGGAGAAGATTAAACTTCCTCCTGTGTGCATGATGTCTGTATTCTTCCTGTATACTGTAATGCTTCTGTGTGACTGATAGCAGAGGTACTCTGAAATCTAATTCTATGGATATGGGAGCTGCTTTAAAATCCTATGCAAAAATCTTGAGAACTTGAATAGCATAACTTAGAGTCTGAACTTCCTGGCGAGACCTGTGATGCAGTTTAAAGAGAGACAGGAACGCTAAAATGCAAACATGATCATTTACTTCCCTGCTTTATTATATTCCTGAACTAGCAGAAATGCATTGCTAATGTCTCAGTGAAATGTCAGTGGTTATAAATGAAATACCTTTTCAGCTCCAAAAATAAATGAATGACAGTAATGCCTCTCCCCAGTCAGTAGCCTTGATCGCTGTTTCACAGTGTCATAGCACTGATGTGTTTTCATGCTGCTATTTGAGACTTCCAAAATCTCCTTTCTGTACTGATTCATTTTCAGACTTTTTGCAAGAGAAGATAGTAAGCATGTTGTTCAAATAGTTGGACTGCGGGAGGTTCAAGTGGACTCTGTAGATCTGCTGTTGGAGGTAATTCCTATGTTTGTGATTATTTTTTGTCTTCTATGCCCTGATTTGCTGATTTGTGAGATATGTAATTTACAGAGATTGTTATTTGTTGTGTAGTACATATATATGTTCCTGTTTAAGGTTCTGAAATTGGCAACCCCAATGGAGCACTGAGGAGTACTATTAAAAGTGCCTTTATTCAGTAAGCTGTCACTGTGACTTGGGTTAGCGACATGCAAGCTGTTGATTTACAGCTGTTGCTTGTGCTGTTCCTTATGGAAAGATGCCAAGAAATAGATTGCTATCACTATTCCTGAAATTAAATAGTGTCCGAGCAAAGGACCCTGAAAGATGGAAAAGTATTTTCTCCCAGTGCGGTTTCTTTGGCTTCTATGAACTTAAATTTTATGTATTAAAGGTATGTGGATGCGGGACAAAAGATACAAATTTGAAAATTAATAAAACTAGAAATTAGAAAATACTTAAGATTGAGATTTATTGATCTGAATTAGGATTAAAACACTGCTTAGATAATGATGGCTGATAACAGCCAAGTGAAACTGGGCTCTTTAAACCATACGTTCGGCGCAAGCAAGGCTTCAGTTTTCCTTCCCTTCCTGGCTGAGCTCTAAAAGGGCACTGGCAAATTTTCTGCATTGTCCTGCAGCAGAGAAGATGGTTAAATCTGTTTTCTATTTAGCCTGACTTTGCATAGTTTAATTCCTTTCGCAGTAAGGAATTGTAAATTACAAGTGCCTGATAGTGTAATTGACTCATTAAAATTGGCACGGTGTTGCCCACTTATATTCCATTTAATTTCGTTCTTCGTCTTCCCATTAACTCCAAGATTCAGGACACGCTGGTGATGCTTATGTAGATTAGAGTGTAAATTTGCTATACGGTTGATTAACACATTCCTCTGTATTATCACATTCCACACACAGAAGAACTATTAATTGAGTCTATTCTTATGAGTATCTCAGCAAAAAAAAAAAAAAATTTTATATTGCCCACAGGCCCTTTTGAACACAGAAATGACTCAGAGCTTCTGAATAGTCTGCAACAGATGTATGGAAAGAGTCTTGAATACATCCCTAGTTATTTACTGTCCATTGATGTTGGCTTTGGTTCAGAAATTATCTGCATTTAGCACTAATGTAATGCTTGGGAGCTGCAGCAGTTGGCTAGGTTGCTGGTTGAGAACTGGCCGTGAAAAGGCATGAATAATGCACATCTGTCAACTGAGAACATACTGATTTCGTTAGATAATATTTTTATTTGTTCTTACAACCAGAAACAAAATTAATGCCTATTTTATGAATGCTGTGCTGCAATTGATGCTAGACTTTCTGTGATAATCCTTAAAAGTTTTCCAAAGAGAATTATCCAGATTTGTATCTTGAAGGAGCCTTTGTCCTTCTGCCTTGCATCTCTTCCTTGTTTTCTTATTTTATTGTTGTATTGTGAACAATTTATGTTTTAACTTTGTTACTTACTCTGGCATAATTTCTTTTAGTTATGGAAACGGAGAAAGGTTTTGGCACTTTGTGTTCCCTGTGTAATTTCTGCATAACAGTACCCATCTATTACATGAAAAAGTGAAATTTTAAAAGAGCACAATGAACAGTCAATCTCATGAGTTTCTTAGCTTATGTCTGCAGTCTTGCTTCCTTTCATTGCTGCCATACTTTTGTTTTTAATTTTATAGCTTGGGTATTTTGCAAATTCAAGTGAATATGCAACGCAACAACTTCTTACCTACAGCTCCATAGTGTCACTGCAAGCAAGTCCATATACAAAGTTCTGAAAGAAACATTGGAACGAATCAGTCTACCTTAACATCTGCCTTGCACCAAATTTTTAAAGCTGTAGTGAACCATTCCTCCTAATGTATCCTCATCTTAGGAGGACAAGATCTCTTTCTGAGAGATTGTGGTTTTATTTACAATTTTCTTGAATTTTGTCCCCCTTATTTTGCAGGTGATTTTGAAGGGGGGAAAAGAACGTAGCACGGGAGCTACTGGAGTCAACTCGGATTCCTCTCGATCTCACGCTATCATCCAAATCCAAATTAAAGACACAGCCAACAGGACATTTGGAAGGTAATAACAGAAGCAGGAGTGCTCAGGGCTGATGAGGAATTCAAGCCCACAGACATCCAGGAGGCAAACAAAGAGACGTGTTGAGTTAGTGGGCAACTGTGAGTTAAGTCAAAAGGTAGGGTTCAAAGGGATTTTGAGAAGTTTCACAGTCCTTTCTCTGTTCCCAGGAAGAGTGCCTAAGCCACATCTATGAGAGCTTTGACAAATTTTTTGTAAAAATTTTCAGTGAAGGAGTTTGGCAATCAAATCCATCCCTTCATCTTCAGTGTTAGAAATCTTTTCCTGTCTGGTGTGAATCTGGCTAAAGGTGGTTGTCTGCAACGAGCATATTCACATGTGAGCTTGTCATCTTTGAAGTCAACAGAAAGAAATAGTAATTTCTGGGATCCAATTCATGCCATTCTGCAGAGTCACCTAAAATCCAGGTCAGATGGATTTGCCCCTCAAAGCACCTCTGTCCTGTAATTGACTACAAAGGGAGCCTGGGATGACTAACTCAGGTGGTGATGATTCCATTAGAGATGTTTGCCTTTGGTCAGAGGAATCATAGTACCTCACCTAAACCTCCCTGATAATTTGAGAGTGTAACTCTCATGCTATCTGTAGCAGACAAAAAGAGCCATATACTTCCTCTTGTAACAGCCATTTTATGGACTTGAAGACTGTAACTGTGCCTCTTCTCAGCTATCTTTTCTCCAGATTAAACAACCCCAAGAAACAGGTCTGAGGAAGGAGGTCTAGGTATCTATGTTACTGCTGAGTGTCAAAAAAACTGTGCTGACACACCCTTCCAGCAACTACCATGCAGTCTTGCTTCTGCAGATCTTGTTCTAAATAAAAGCCAAAATGGAAGAGCCACAAATAGTGGAGAAAGGAAAAGGCATAACAGGCAGGCTTAGAAATAGAAGTGTATGTGGTTACCTAGGTGTGGCACGTATGCCTTTTTGTTTGTTTGTTTTGTTTTGCTTTGTTACTGAAAGTGAGGTGGAGCTGGAGTGGGTAAAGGATCCCAAGATATGCCTGTAAGAGAAGTCAGGGCTGTTCCGGAAAAAGAAGAGCAAAGACAAAGACACAGTGCAACAGTCAGTATGGCAGCTGGCACCCAGGGTTAGGGGACATGAGAGAAAGTAATGAAATTTTGTAGAAGGAAGGGACAAGGAACACTGAAAGCTCAGTGTATTACTCACTATACTGAAAATTTCTGTTCATGTTGCCCTGAATTCCCATTTGACAGGGCAGTTGTCTGCTTTACCTGTAAGGAGAATAAAGAAGTTTACAATTTCTTTAACTGTGTTCTTAGGAAGCTACAAGTACAGTGATTATCTGGGGGATGAATGTGTTGCACTTTAAACAGCTCATCCATTAAACTGTGGAGAACTTTCATCCTACGCAATTACACGTTCTATTATGATTATGTTACTGCCAGGATGCTCTGACACTGTTCCTCCTGCTATGCTTATTTTTGTGCCTCAGATATTTCCAGTGGGTATTTCTCTTTGTTCAAAAGTGGTTGTTTCTAATAATTTTTCTGATGTCATGTGTTGCAGCCCTCTGGTTTAAATAAGAAAAAAAGAAAGAGGAAAAATTTTTTTAAAGCCCCTAAGATAAATGCAACTTTGTTTATTTCTAGGATATCATTCATTGACTTGGCTGGCAGTGAAAGAGCAGCTGATGCCAGAGACTCAGATCGACAAACAAAAATGGAAGGAGCAGAAATAAACCAAAGTCTTTTAGCAGTAAGCTACTAGCATGTCTGGGGAAGGTTTTGTATTTAGTTATTAGCATGTATTTTAGGCTATAAATGAACCACAGAGTAATATATGTGTGTATTCCATGGAAGGAAAAAAATAGCTATGTCTGTCCAGTTTAATTTGTCTCATGCCTGAAAGACAATTCAAGAGTGAAAAGATTTTGTGATGAAAATAGTCTTTTTAATCCATTCTTACAGCCAGTCAGGTAAACACAGCATACAGAATGTCAGGTATTGTATAAGTGTCCCATATTTTATATAGGAAGTTTTGCCCTTTTTATTTCCAGAGAATATTGGCTTGGGATTGCCATATTTGCCACTCAAATCACGAGAAAAGGACTTTCATACTCAAGAGCATAGAAACTAGTAATTCGTGTGTGGGGAGGGAGGAACAGGAAGAAATGCACTCTTAATGCAAGCTGTCTTTTATAAAAGTGCATATAGTTACGTGAAGAGGGACAAGGAGCAGAGAAATGCCATCTAAGAAAATGCAGAAGTGCCTCTGAGTATAACTTGTGCAGAAGGCTTTGCACCTCCTTTAATTCAAGTGAACAAAGATACTGATGACTGAGGGCTTCTCTAAGTGAGACTGAAGGTGATATGCAATCAGTGAGTATGAGTCAACAGGGCAGAAGTTAGTGCACACAACCATACTTGCTAGTGTGCTGTAGATAGGAGGTGGCTTGCTCTGTTTTGGGAATGTAGAATGTTCTTTTGCTTTCCTGCTGTGGAATTTTGCACTCATACTGGGAGACAGTATGTAAAGTGAATGTATTTCTGTACTTAATACTTTGTTGAGTACTTGCTGGTGAATAACTGAGTGGCATGGGTAGTCAGGACCTGAACAGAAAGGATTCCTGAGAAGTGAGGCTTAATGTAAGCTTGTGAAACTCTTTTAAAAGAAACTTTAAATCAGAGTGTGTGTATTTTTGGTATTGTGTGAAGCTGTGTAAATACATACGCAGTCTACCAGTAGTGACGGAATTAACTATAAAGGGCATCTTTGAGTAAGTCTACGTGACCTGTGGCTTCTAAAACCTAGCTCTGCTCTCAATGATCATAATGCTCTCTTCAGACCTTAAAACACATGAAGTCTGAAGTTTGCTGCTGCTTTTAATATTAATGATGATTTCAAGTAAAAAATATTCAGATACTGTAATTATGAGAAGCAGAATTAAAAAATTAGAATAGTTTGATCTCTTGCTTTTTAGAGGTGGGGTTTTTAATCAAATGCAGTAAAAGTGAGGAATAAGTGTCATTTTAAGTGGGTGTACGTAGAATGTAGAAAGGCTTTAAATATAGAAAGGCTCCTTCATGCCAGTATCACCATGACAATACTGGAATCTGCTTATTTTTCCTTTGATATTGCTCTAAATGACTTGTCTCATAGCTATACAATCCACTTCTGCCAATTTTAGAGAGCATCCAGGCTTGATACGGAGCATGATGCTATTGTGCTTATTCCAGTGGAAACACAGCAAAAAATACACATCTTTGAGTTTGAACATGACGTCTTTTTCCAAGACTGGTAATAAATCAAGAGATGTTTCTTCAAGACTACAGGCTACCTCTGTTGATGGTTATTGATAATAGAAAGACATGATGCGTTTTGTGAAAGGCATAGGTGTAGCTATCTGCTCATGTTCTGTTAGTTTTAATGGGAGTTCTGTAGCTGTATCTCCACTCCCTAGGTAGTCTGTTGCTCCATTCTTAGTGTTCTGTGTGTAAATTCCTATTAGCCTGTCAAAGGTCATAGTGCGACATGTTTGTTTAGTCAGACAGGTTGTATCTATACTACCTCCTGAGCATGGGCTTGAACCTGGACTTGAACTCAGCTCCTGTCACAGCTAATTGTTTGGTGCTGGTCCATAGAAGAGGAAATGGCTTGAGATCAGGTGCCTTCTAACACAGCCCAGCATACCCACACATAGATGGGACATCTAGACTGCAGCTTATAGTCAGTGTGGGGAGGAGTATGCACTTACTAGCTCGTGCTTTCTCTGACTAAGGTATGAAAATATTGCCAGAGTGGCACAAGAAATCTGCACTGCTGTTGTCCAGACTGTTGGGGCTTTTTTGGAAGAGGAAGAGCTTCATATAGAAGAAAGAAATTTATAAGAGAAGGAGCTCAAAAAGCTCTGTTCTTAGGGTGTTACAGGTGTGTGAAACTGGGGTACACGTTCCCTGCAAGCTGCAGCACAGTCTGGTGTACACTAATCTAGCTTCAAACTAGTTAGCTATGGGGCGGGCAGCAGCAGGTGCACAGTAGTGTGGAGCTCTGTGTGTGCTGAAAGACCTATGTATTTATGCAGCTCCTTGGGTTTTGTATAGCCCACTGAACCATCAGGCAAGGATAGCTGTGCTCTGTGCTGTGGTTTTGCTCTTTTTGAGTGTAGTTAAATTGCTGCTGATACCCGAACTAGCTGAAGCTGGACATTTGTGTCTATAGCAGCAGCAAACTCCCCTTGTGAGGGACACCAGATAGTAGGAGTCAAAGGTGCATGAGGAAAACAGTAAATTTGTAGGTTAGGTTTGATGCAATTCAGTTCCTTGCCAGTGTGTGATTGATATGTTTTTCCCTCTCTTTGTATTTTTTTTTATTTTGGTAGCTAAAGGAATGCATTCGGGCATTGGATCAGGAACATGCACATACTCCTTTCCGGCAAAGCAAATTAACTCAGGTAAAACAAGCAGAAAGTCAAAAGTCAACAGATTTCCATGAGAACAAAATAAAAAATATAATAATTTTAAAAGGGCATAACTCAATAACTGCTATTAAACCCTTGAATGAAAGAGAAATGCATAACTCTTGCAAACATTAATTTTAAATATAATCACAGAATTAAGGCCGGCTGCCAGTTCCCTCAGTCAGTTCTGGGGAATGGCATGGTAAAAAACAAATAAACAAAAAACTAAAACCAAACAAAAACCCCAAATGCTACCTTCCAGACTCATTCAGCTATTGTCCATCTCCACCCACTCTGCAACCAATCTTGCATCTTCTGTGCAGTAGCAGTCATCGGAGATTTCATCAACATTTCTTCAACCCAGTTGTAAGATATGCTTTATTCCTCAAAATATATAGATACCCTTGTGGCATCTGGTGCAAGGGCCTGTTAGAGCCCTGATTAACACTCCTATTCATTTTAAATTGTAAACAAAGACTTGCAAGACAAATTGAGACAACAGGACTACATTAAAA
The DNA here is from genome assembly GCF_000699245.1 of Pterocles gutturalis. Lineage (NCBI taxonomy): Eukaryota > Metazoa > Chordata > Aves > Pterocliformes > Pteroclidae > Pterocles > Pterocles gutturalis. The sequence goes on along the minus strand of NW_010128687.1, from coordinate 22,757 downwards.
AAAGAAGAAAAAGACAGTCATTGTGCATCACCTAGTTCATGTTAAACTGCCTCTGTATACATTGCTAATTTACAGGAAATGTAAGGTACATGAATTGCTAAGAATCTAATTTTTTTTTCCTTCCAACCCTAGGTGCTAAAGGATTCTTTCATTGGCAATTCCAAGACGTGTATGATAGCCAATGTATCACCTAGCCACATAGCTACAGAGCATACTCTGAACACTTTACGATATGCTGACAGGTAGGTGATGAAGCTCAGTGTTGACACGGTGAAAAACAAAAAGAGAAAAGTAATGTATGATGTTTGTTGTTACCTTTTTTTTTCATGGTTGCATTGGAAATGTTGATTTAGACAAGAAATGCAATTTTCACAATACAAATAAAATCCCTGCCCTAATCCAACTCTTATATTTGGTCTTGAAATTCTCTGGGTCTTGTAAATCCTTTCTGATGACAGCTTTTAGTAATGAAAATACCACTGTGCTCCCTGAATTGCAGGATTATTAACCTCAGCAATCAACAGTTTTGGTTTAGTTTTGTATTCTAGTTCTGCCTAGAATGTGTGCAAATCCTTCACCCTGCCTCCTGCACAGGAGGTGAATTACACGCTGTTGCAGTGCTGGGGTTAAGATGATGAGAGATGCTCAAGGGGAAGGGGAGTATAGGAAACAGTTGCGGGAACTGGGTAATAAAAGTTACACAACTCTTCACAGTTGTACTGACGAGTCTGAGCCAGGAGCACTGTAACCCTGTACACATATCACGTGAGCTAATTAGCCCCACTGCAGCTACTCCAAAAGCCCTATTTTGTGTCTTGTGGGACTGTGAAGAGCAGCAGCTCATCTTGAGCTAGCACTGTGCCATGTTGCATTACGAAGCGTGGAAATGCAACCCCCTTACACTGAAAGAGAGACTGTCTTTGCTCCTTTGACCTGTTACACACGCTTCAAGGGAGCACTTCAAAATACTGCTATAGACCTTTCCAGAAGTTCAGTCATTTTGGTAGAGGTGTTTTGATGCCCATGTAGATCACTGATGATTAAAACAGAAATCATGACATTGAATTCAGTGATTAGCCTTAATTTGTGAAAGCACTAGTTTGTTCTGAAGACACTGTTATTTAGCTGGAAGAACGACATCTTCTAAAGCTAGTCTTACTTACAGGGTTAAAGAGCTGAAGAAAGGGATTAAATGTTCTACCCCTGTCACAAATGGGCGTCGGACAGCTGGAAATTTATCTCCAAAACGTGTCCAAAACTCTCACTCTTTGCCACCTGGGGAAAAGAGCTCTCCAAAGAAAGTGAAGCTAGGTCTCCAGCATCCCTCAAGTACTACAAAAGCAAAGGCATGTCCTGCAGCACTCCAGCCACAGAGTGTCCCTTTTACCTCTACCCCCAGGGGAATCAACAAAGGACATGCCTACAAAGCGAATCCCAGCTCATCATGGTTTCACCATGCTAGCCCAGTTAAGGGAGTCCTACGGATAGCACATCCCCTGAAGAAGAAAACAGATCATCTGTCTCCCTACTCTGAAAAGAACCCCACTGCAAAGGATTTCATCACCAAAAATGCTGCCATGGCAGAAACAAAAGAGAGTGGCCAGAAAGACAAGTATATGCAAGATAGACCACCTGTCCAGTGCCTGAAAGTCCAGACAGTGCAACCCGTTCAGAAACAGCTTGTTTCTAGAGATCATTTTTGTTTTGAAGATGGAAATCTGCCCTCTGATGGCAAACAGGAATGGGGAAACACCTTTGCTAAACAATGTGTTGAAACCTGGACAAATCTGCCTACATTTCAGAAGGAAAGGGAAGAGCATTTACGTCTTTATCACCAGCAGTTTCAGCAGCCCCCTATTCTACAGCAAAAATTGAACCATCAACCTCTTGAGAGGTTTTTAACGCAATACAAGCCCCAGGAGATTCAAGTGAAGCAGGAGCTGAGCCTTACTCCCACAGAAGTACAGAGCAAAGAGGGGATGCAGCTGGAAGATCTGGATGACAGCGATTTCAGTGAAGATTCTTTCTCACCTGTCTGTAGTCAAAAGAGTGTGAAAAGAAGAAACACCGACAAATGCAGTCAACATTCATTTTTCCTTCATGAAAGAGAACAAGGAACTGAAGAAGAGCAAAAAGGGCAAAAGCGACAGGATTTATTTTTTAACTATGCAATACCCATGCAAGAACATGAACTAGATGACAGCTCGAATTGTAGTGAGGACAGCCCAAAGACAGAGGAAGCCATTAAAAATTCAGGCTGCAGCAAAACGCCATCAGACTGGAGCTATGACGTAACTATTGAGTGTTCTCCAAGCAATACTGCAGAAAAACCTTACTGCCTGCAGGAAGATCCTGCTTGTAACTGTAAAAATGGCAAAGATTTCCTAGCTGATCACAAACAGTACAAAACCAAACACAGATGTCTTGTTTACTGCAGTGAAGCCACCTTGACACCAGAAAAGGATGCTTCAAATTGCTGTGTTTCTCCTGTATTGAAATCGGGAACTCCAGAGGGCAAAGAGATTGACCTCCAGCATGAAGAGAAGGAAAAATCCACTTTGGATAGACAGGCTGCCCTTTCAGGAGACCTAAAATGGAAAGCTCAAAAAAATGGAGTTAACCATTGTGGATCTTCCAATTGTTTATCAGAATTCACTTCTGAGCTAATGGCCCCTCTCACGGTATCCCCTCTTGACTACGAGAAAACAACTGATAGAGAGAAAATATCTTCTAACCAAGAGAAGTCCCCCCGTGTAAAGCAGATGTCAGACAGGAACATACATGGCCCCCAGAACAGGTTTGACGAAGAAGGCTGGCAGTGTACGAGAAGCAGAGCTCTGACAGACAGCATGCTGGAACTGGGTGAGCAAATGTGTCGTGGTGGAAGACACTGTGCCCTGCTGTGTTCCCCACGAACAGGGGACAAGTGGCTTTCACCCACTTGCTGTGATGTGAAGACATACTGCTGCCTTCTGGGCTTAGGTACATCAAAGCAAGGAGTCATTCACAGTTTACTTGTCAGACATGACCAGACAGAAACATCTGTAGCTGAATCCATGGGCTCCAGAGGAGAAAGGGAGTGTGGTTTGTTTCTCAGTAACTCAACATGCAAAGAATATTCAGGTGGTGGACAGCATGGTGCTGATGTTAAAGATAATACCGGTAATTCAGGAAAATCTAACTCAAATCAAGGACCTAGTATTGAGCCTATGGCTCAGGAAGTAAATGCTGATACACGGAAAAAGAGCTGTTTTTCAAGTGCACCGTGCTTTCTCAGTGTGGGAAATACAGATTATGCAGTCCAGTCCCCCTCTCAAGAAAGTAGCCTGCTGTTGCAGCCCAAGTCAGGACTAAGGAACGAGGACTTCAGTCATTCTGAAGACCCAGCCAAGTTATCTTTCAGCAATGAGGAAATCGCATTGCTGAAAAGCAAGCTAATGCAGAGTGTTTTTACCCAAGAGACTTTTGCTGTGGATTCAGGATCTGCAACCAGAGATAATAAGCCATTAGCAAATGCAAAGAGCTCCTCAGGCACGACCAACAGCAGCTCTCCAAGTGCTACATCAGAGATGGGAAAACGGCAGAGGGAAGCCCTAGAAAAGGCACAGTAAGTTTGTGATGAAGCTTAGAAATTCAAGACACATGGTACAATTGCCTTTATTTGTATAACATACTCATATGTACTTTAAAAACTGATGGGAAATCAATCTATGAAATAGTTATTTAATAGTATTAGTGATAATTTTTAGTCATAATCTTATAAATGTATGATTGCCTGTTATTTCATAATATTTTAAAATCTTACAAGAAGCCTTCTATTAGAGCTTCCTAGGATAATACTAGAGGAATGAATATTATATACAAACTGCAGTTCTCAGTAACTAATTGGCTTCCTATAATCTGTAAAGTACCTAAAATATATCAAACCCTCCCATCAAGAATCAGGTGATAGCTGTTCCATCCCTATGTACAGAAGAACAGCTAGAGTGGCTGGGCAGTCTCTGAAGATGTACATTTAAGCTTCAAGGTACTATGAGCTGCCACTGTCACCTCCCAAGGACTGGACTGCATTCATGTGACTGTTGATCAGAGAAATTTGCTCGGAGAAACTTGCTCAGAGGAATGCACAGCAGCATTGCCTTTCTCCTCTGCCTGTTTTTCACCAAAATGTCTTAGAACCTTATGGTTGTAAGCCATTTCACCAATTTACTTAGACAATTTATTTGCTCCTAGATTTTCCTGTGGTAAAAAGCAGTATGTGCCCCTATGCTAACAAGAGGCTGTGGTTCCTCCTCTCTGAGCAATCCTCAGTCATCGAGGTCATCTTTAAGCCCAAACCAGTGCAGCCTACTGCACTTCAAGAAGCACTGGTATGCACTTTCTGAATGCCAGGGAGTATTGCTCCTTCTTAAGGGTTTATTGATGCTGACAGTAGTTACAGGTAGCGCAGCAGGCCGTGTAACCAGTGATATATTTTATGTTAATCAGACAGGCTGTAATTCAGGCCCACCGGCAGCAGCTGGATGAAATGGCATCCTTGTGTGTCAAGGAAGAATGCTTGATAAATCAGATGTCAGCAACGGTAAGTGTTTCAGATTATTATTTCACTGCCCGTTGAACCTGCATAAATTAATCTTAGAGATTATTATCTTGAATTAGTGATGTGACATTCCTCGTCAGTCCTTCCTCTTATTCTCTGATGCCTCCCTGACTCCTAGGAGAGGCCGCTCATTTTCAGTACCTGTTGTGTCTTTGCCAATCTCTACAATGCCAGGTCCTTGGGGGCGAAGGAGACTGATGGGCCAACTCTGGACTGCTTGTTTCTGATCAAACAGCTTTCTCTTATCTTGCGTCATGGGTTCCAGACTGTACCAAACAGGGCATCTTTCTAGGTGACGTTTTTCTCCTTACAGGCCGGAGCAAGTAAGCCAATACCACAGCAAACAGCATGCCCCTAACGCATGACACTGGGATGTCACAGTTGGCACAGTGCCGCATTGCCTCTTCCTTCTGGGAGTCCCTTGCCTATCACACTGCAGATGTGTCAGCCCCTGGCCCCACTCACCCCAGTGCTCTAACCTCTGTGACTTGTGCCCTCACAGACTCTTGACTTTTGTCACTCAAGTGTTTCTTGGCTTATCCTTCTCCCAGATAACAGTACTGCAGGCTAGACCTAAGGACTGGCACCAGCATGGCCCCACTGCTAGGCAGGCAATCCCAGTTCTCAGTTTCTCCTGCAGCCAGAGATGCATGTCACAGCTTTGTGAGGTCTCATCTCTCACCCAGATTATTAAGTTTTCCCAATGAGAACCTCCGGCCTTCCCAGTTCCCTCATCTTATCAGTAAAGCCAAGCTCCATTACTGCATTACATTATCAAACCATTTCAATTCCTATTACAGTTCAGATCTGAAGTACAGCTACAGGGAGTCCTGCCTCAGGGATTTCATAATGGAGCCACCATGTGGCTTATTTGCTGTGATTTCCAGCTGCATGTGTTGTGTTACTAGATAATATCTATAAGTTCACAAAGCAGCACAAGAGCCACAAACTGTATTAATTTTGTGTCAGAGAATACAGTGATACAAAGCAATTTTTTATTTTTTTATTTTTAAATTTTTAAAAATCTTTTGAGAGTATTCTTCCTAAGTCTGTTGGTCATTGGACACCAGCCCCCTCCCCCCCACCTTTATTTGCCTCTTGCAGCAAGCACTCATTTTCTGGCTAGCAGAATGTTGACAGGCTTGCCATACCAGCAGTGTGTGAAGAACTTATATCCTGCAGCATTGTTTCACAGCATGACGTTTCTTTGGACAGTGAACTCAGACTAGACTTCCCATATTAGTTTCTCTCCTTCCACTTCCAGATGGCTGCAACTTCTACAGCCATGAAACTGGCTGCAGGCGTAGCTCCTGCTAAGACTGGCCATATACTGAACCAAGAAGTATTCAAAGGGCTTAAAAAAATATGCTGCAGCAGCTGGGATGGTCTTTGTTACAGTCCTGATGTACCTCAAGACAAAGACACAGTGCGCGAGATAGCTGGAGTCCTGCCAAATAAGCTTTTGTGTGACTGATTTTCATGCAGCAGCAGTTGAAGTCCCTAGCTCTGAGGATGCTGATACCTCCCAGCTTCTTAGACACTGACCTGTGAACAAAGGCACGAAGCTGCTCTGAGCTGTAGAACAGAGCGAATCTGAGTGCTGCCTTATTAATACAAGCCCTACTTAAAAATAACTGCCTCTGTTTCAGTTTTAATCACAGTTTCATATCACTTTTTATCTGTGTGGCAGGTTGCTATGCAAGGTAGAGTTCCCCTCAACCGAGGCTATACAATGCTGATACTTCTCATGTCAGATCTAGCAGACCTGTAGCCACACAAGAGTTGGACTGGCCCTGTGACCTAATGTAAAATAGTCCTTTCTGTCTCCCAAGAATGGGTTGTCATGTGTGATCAATGAGTGGCCCAACTCAGCATTTATTCTCATGATTGCTAGATCCAGCATGAGAGGTTTCAGGAACAGAGTTCAGTGCACTGTAAAACTGCACATCAGATGGCCAGTCCCTATACCAAACCTTTGAAAAGCTAATGTGTAGAAGGGAGATAACAGGTGGTTTATAAATTTTTAAAATTGTATTAGCTGTAATTTCACCGACAGGGAGTAAGTTAACTTCAGCATTTAGCGGCACTGACATTTGTCTGTGAGGGTCAGGACTTTAATAAGGAAGCACTGATTTAATCTACTACACTGCAGAATGAAAAACATGTTTTTATGTAGTACTGCAGTGCATAAAACATGCCCGTTTTTCTCCAACCTGCTGCTGCTGTTGTTTCCTAAATTTTCTTCTACCTTCCTCACCAGGATTTTCAGAATTTTGTGACCAAGCTGGATGAGGTCTTGGTACTGAAGTCGAAGTGTATCCAAACAATGCGAGCCCAGCTTCAGCTCTGTTTAGTGTCTCCTGGCACTGACGTGTCCCTGCAAACGCCTCCACCAGTTTAGACCTTCTTTGCTTACACATGCACAAGAAAAATATGGAAACAACCAATGTTTCGCCATACTTGGTGCTGCAGAGTGGGGATAGCTTTTGGTTTGATGTTCGTGATGAGTGTGTATTTTAGATAAGGATGTAGAGAATTCTGAGAGATGACTACTTGGCACCACAAGCTTTGTATTTCCTTAATACCAGTAAGCTATGCTCTTAAGAATAACAATTCAGCAGCCTTTAAATATCTCACCAAGCAGCAGACAGTCCTGTCCACAGTATTCATAGCAGCTTCTCACGTTACAGGCACTTCTGTGTTGTCAAGAAAATGAGCAGCAAATAAAAAGCTTTGAAGCCAGAAACAGGTCTGAACAGAAATGCTCAAAAGCTGTCTAGAATAAT
>NW_010128687.1:0-15340 GCF_000699245.1 Pterocles gutturalis | reverse complement strand
GGGAAAGAGAGAGAAGCCACTGTTTGTTATGTGCATAACATAACTAGACCATAAACAAATGAAAGTCAAGGCAGGACAAGAAGTGCTGTCACTTTCAGAAGAAGGAAGGCTATTGTCACTTTTGTTCTTTGCTCAGGACTAACACTCTAGAGCTCGTGAAAGAGGTGGCTTAAGTCACAGGGAATGAGTGGTTTAGTAGGGTCTCTGTACCAAAGGTTTATCTACAGTGTTACGGAGCACGTGGGTTTCACGCAGCCAACAGTGAGAGGCCAACAGCTTACCTGCTACAGACAATGTCTGATCTCTGCACTATGGCACAGCTGTAGGGTCCTCGTCATTGGGGTTGACAGAATTCATTTTTCACACCAAAAGAGGGTCTGGTTAGACACAGTGGGATTTCAGAAGCTGCTAACACTACTGTTATGTGAAGGTGGTATTTGAATCAAGAAGTACAGACTGATCAGCTGGAGTCCTGCAAAAGCTCTGCTGCTGCATGCATCACATCTGAACCACAAAACAAGTCCACTTGCTGAAGCCACAAATGACCTTGAAACATGTTGAGCTGACAACACGCTGTGCAAGCACTCCCACTCCAAAATTAGGGCTGTCACAGCACATTTGGCCATCTCAGTGTCTCCTCAGTAATGTCTGTAGTAGCTCAATCAAAGCCTACTCAGTAGCCAGAAATGCCAATGGTAAGGGAATACTGCTATCTGACCAGCAGTGAATTTTACTGCCTGCTTCTACAGCTACTCTGGGGAACCCATGTTCAGCTGAGCAGCTATACAGTAATCACTGTGGCACTCAGTTATCTGGGTTGCATATTTGGTGCAAATGCTCTCAGTAATGTCACACAGTGTATCCCTGGGGAACAGAAGTGCAAGGGGAAGACTCTAACAGAAGTCCGTCAGTGCCTTGACTGTTGGGTATATTTTTTAGTACTGGTTAGTCTCCATCTTGCAATTGAGACCAATGACTCTGTGGAGCTGAGAGCAGAGTACCTCCAGGGTCTCAGTTTATGGCTCACAAGATGGTTCCTGTGTCCAAGTTACAGGCCAGCAGCAAGTCATACCTGAACCCAGGTCTCCCAGTCCCCTTTCTTGCCCACAGAAATGAGGCTTCCAGGAGCATGACTTAGTGTCAGTGGTATTTTGGTATTTGTGCACAGCGCAGAGTGGTGGTGCTTGACAGCCACCAGAGAGCTATAAAGCAGTGGGACACCCAGCATCTTCTTAAGGGAAGAGCAGACATTAAACTGACCTCGCCTCTAAAACAAACAACTCACAGAAAGCCTCCCTCTACCTCCTGGGGCCAAGGAGATCTTTCCGGTGCATAGGTGAGGAGAACACGTGGCATCTGGATAGTCCTTGTACCTTCTGAAAGTGTAAGTGGATACGAGCACTTTGTTTCCACAGCACTTTCTCGGCGAGCACACAGAAAACCGGGCTCTTGGGGAGCTGCTGAAGAGTTCTGCAGCTTCATTTGGAGCCAAGGAAAAAGTTGGACTGAAACAGCAATTTCAAAAGTGACACAGAAGGAAGATCCATTTACACAACCAACAGTGCCATGTCCCAACCTTGATATTTTCAGAGGTAGTTGTAACAAGACAGATGAGTGAAAAAATATTTCCACGACCAGAGGAGAGGGGAATTGAGCCACCTGTGAATCTGGTCCCACCTACTGTGAAAAGGGCAAGGCTGTGGGAGATTGACCATCAGTTTAATTTCCCAGAGCAGGAACTTTTTGCTCCCTGGAGGAACAGCCAGAAACACTGAGAAACAACAAATAACAAAACAACAACAAAGCAGATTTCCAAAGTCTGGTGATCTTTTTTAAACCGGAGCCATCCAGCCAATCCACAAGACTAGACCTTGTTAAATGTAAGATTTTATTATCAGTCTGTTCTCAGAACTTTATTTTTCCCTACTGAATGTAAGACTCAACTAAAAAAAAAAAACCCCAAAAAACCCCAACAACAAAAAACCCAACAGCCCTGGCTGTAAGAATCCACCCATCATTGGCGATAACAGGACTACAGACATGCTTGAAGTGCTGCACCGCTCAGAGGTAGCAAAATGGGTCTCCGAGTAGGCAACGGGAACTACCAAAGCTGTTGTCAAAAACGGTAATGTTTTTCTCTACACTCTTAAGGTTATTACCTAGTGCTGCTTTAATTTTAGTGTGAAAATGTGCTAAATGAGCATTTTAACAGTGTCATCCCCTTCCTGCTGTTTGATATTGCACTGACACCCGATACGAATGGTTTTTATTTCAACTTGAGGAACACATGTGCAAGCGTTTGTCGTTATGGCAGTCTAGGAGATTAAGAGAGCCTGGCCACGTACAATAAAATAAATACAGAACTAAAAGGGGATCACTTTTGTATTCAGATGCAACAAAGATTATTAATGCTCATGGCAGACGCTTAGTATTTTATTTGAATAATTGACATTATTTAAAATAAAATTCAATTTACTACAGAACTCTGGTAAAATTTGGTTTAAAGTACATGTGATCAAAATGCCCATTAGTCTGATTGCAAAAGATTAACTGGGGCTGGGAATTGGTACAGGATCCCTTTCACACCTGGATGGCCTATTGAGGTAGCTGGTGTTTCAGAAGCTGTCCTCCAGCCATGTGTGGCCAACCTTAACAGCCTGCAGCAGCAGCAGTGACCCTTGCACCAGGTTTTGCTGCATCGCTGGCAGGAGCCCATGGTCTCCCCAGCACGGACAGCTGCCCAGCCACGCCCTGCAGAAAAGCTGCTGATGCAGGCTCTGGCGTCGGCAACCCGCGCTGCCCAGCAGAGCTCCAGCAGAGCCAAGCCGCTGCACGACCCGCCAGGCCAGCCAAAGAGAGCCTCAGGGCACACAGCAGCCCTGGGGCACACAGCAGCCCTGGGGCACACAGCAGCCCTGGGGCACAGGGGTGTCTGCAGCTCCCACTGCCTGACAGGCTGTAGGATCCCAGCAGGAAGTCATCCTCAAAACAATGCAGTGGCCACAGCAGTACCTCCCATCCCACCAGGTCTCCAGCCGTCTGCAGGCAGAGTTGGGGGCTGTGCAGGTGACTTCAGTGTCTGAGCCCTTACCTGCTGCTGCCATCCAGAACCACCAGGAGGCAGCTCAGGGGGTCTCTGGCTCAAAGCACAACCACCAATTTTGGCTCTGCCTCTACACTTCTCCTCACAAGCCTTTCCACCAAGGCACCCAGACCTTGGTATCTGGCAGTAGCTAGCACAAGAAGGCAGAACAACCTCTGACAAAGTTAAAACAGTGCCAAGTGCCAGGTACGTAAATCAGGAAAAGCCCTAAGGTCTGAAGTGTCACCAGCGACACGGTCATCTTCTCACCAGCTAGCAGCAGGGCAGAGCCCAGCCTTGCATCAGCCATCAGCAGGACCTCCTCACATCCAGGCTGAGCTTTGTTCATAACTTGACAGAAAAGACTGACAGTACCAGAGTAACTAGTGACACACAGAGTCCAGAACAACATTCAAGTCTCATCACATTGTGTCATGTGTTACACATTTCTTCAGAAGTCTCTCCTTGAAGCCACCAGGTTAATCCCCCTTACGCTGTGGTCTTTCCTTCCTTGAGAAGCCGCCACAGAAACACTTCCAGCCTTCAGCCACCCAGTGATGTAGATCCGAAAACCTCACTGACGAAGCAAGACCAACATCACCAGGGAAGACAGAGACAGGTACATCTCTTTGGAAGGAGGCACACAGCTTCAAAGGTATCACTTCCTATCCTCACCCCTCTGCTCTCACCTCTAGAATAGTCTCCATAAAGGGAGTGGTTACTGCAGTTCGGTTAAGAGCCAGCTGCTGTGGTTTTCACTGTGAAAAAACTTAACACACATTAATACAATCAAAGAAATTATTTTATTCAGAGGTTTGTTTCTTCACTGGCAAGACTTCTTGCCCGTTCAGGACTGTCTAGTACCAGACAGGGACTTGTGTGGATACTGATTCCGAGAAAACAAAAACAAGTAACACAACCAAATGTTCTCAGCACTGACAGTAAAGCAGTTTGAGTTTTGTTTTCCAACTTTGCTGATTAATCAGGATCCCCATTTCCTTGTTTCAAGCTTTCAGGTTTCTTGCCTGGGAAGGAAAGCTGGGCAAGTGCTTTACCCGCACCCACAAAGGCAGCCCACGGGCTGCTGACCCATCAGCTGCTGATGTCCTTCTTAAGACAAGTTTTAATTTCAGCCCCACCACTAGAAAAAAAAGCTGGTGAAGCTCAGTGCTATGATGCAAGGCAATCTGCCCTGGTCCTACTCATCATCCATCTCCACATCTCCTAGATACTTAAAGCTACATCTCTCAGCATCATTTTCTTTTAAGAAAAAGTATGTAATTAAGATAGTTGAGCAACTCACAGTGAATTCCAGGAGTTAACACTGGACCCAAATTAGATGTTTTGGTCATATAAAGTGAACAACATAATGGAGACAAATGCTATCTCCTTCGATGTCCTGATGAGCTAAAACCTCCTACTGAAAAACCTAAACTGATGCAATGAGCTGAGCCAATTATCCCCTCTAGAAGTCCAATGCTCCCAGCTCCATGCTCCAACATGAATTTGCATCCCAAGGCTTGGTTTTTGCAACAAAACAAAAATAGACCACAGAAAAAAGCAGCACGTTCCACCACTGCAGCTGCCTGCCCACAGACCTCTGGCTGTTCTGCCCAATACAGTATTTATGCATGCCTACAGGAGCAGGCAGCACCTGGGCCAGCAAGATCCAGCAAGTTCCTCACCTACTGAAGCCAAAGAGCATGAGAGATGGGAACCATGACACTGGGAGTTATATTTGAAGGCTTTATTAGTTGTTCTTCTGCAGAATCAAAATGTTTAGCAAATAACTTTAAAGATTCCTCAAGACTGCTGATATTTTATGTGTTTAGAACTTGAACAATGTACTACGTAATACTAGTATTATGAGCTATCTTTGTTGATGTATGAACTTTGAACTATCAAAACCAACCCAAAATCTGATTTCTAGTACTAGATGTTATTATGTAATTCTATAGCAGTGTGAAAAAATGGAACTAATGCAGTGAGTATATTTATTTTAAAGAAAGTGCTTGAAAGAAATCTCCTGCATCACACTGAGTATTATTTAAAACAAAAAGATAACTGATTTCCTAGGATGGGCATTGTCTTAAATGTCCTACAAGCCTGGGGGATTAAGAATAATGAGCCCCAGCTCTCTGCCTTGAGGTTCAAGAACCAACACAACCTACAGGTCCAGGCAGAGTTCACAGCTTACCTGTTTCAAGAGAACTTACGCACCACTCAGCATTGGACACTCATGTCTGGCAGAAGTGTTGGATGCGTGGGTGAAAAAAAAAAACCACAAGAGGAACAGCTTCTCTCTTTATGCATAGTGACAGTTTCTGAACCAGTGTTCTACTAAGTTACAGACTGACCTTCAACCAAAAATAAAAATCCATTGCACTAAAGGTCAAATTTAACCAGTTAATCTGGACTGTGACAGTAATTCAGTACAAGCAGACACCATGAAAGCAGCTTCAAAGAACCAAAGCATCCTAGTTTCAGAACCAACTTAATATTCTTCTGTCCAACTCCAGTGCAACAGTGAGGGGGGAACCACTCCCGTCTCTACCTATGTACAATTCCAGTAGAGGTTGGGCAGTCTAAACTCTCCGTGGCTAAGCTGGAAAAAGGAAACCTAGGAAAGGACACTTTAATAATTTAATTTAAGAACAAATGTTGGCTCTCGGTGAAAAGACAAATGCTGGAGTGATGCACGCAGGCACTCTCCCATGTATGCAAAAAGCTGGACTCCTTCCTGCCGAGAGCAAGTCACACTGGATGTGAAGGTGGCGGGGCTGGTCCTGTTCCCTTGCACTCCGAGAATCCAGGAATGTGTTTTCAGCTGGCTCCCGCACGGGCCATTAGATCTTCCAAAGCATTGTGTTGGTCGTTGTTATGTAATAATAAGACCTCCTTAATGTCTTTTAGTTCAAAGCCCATTTCTTTAAATTGACTCATTAGTTGGAGAAGTTCTGTGATCTGAAAGACACAGACAGTCCATTATTTGCAAAACAAAAGACAATCAGTGCTTGGTGGAAGTTTAGCACAGAGCCTGTCTTCAGCAACTAGGCATCCCACAAGGTGGATTCCTCCTCCCCAAGTACAGCCTGTTCCAGCTCTGTTTGGAGAAAGTCCACTCACACCAGAGCAGGCAGAGCTCTGGGTGTAGTAGCCCACGGGGCCTCACCTTCAGTCCACTGTGTTTGCAGTTCTACATTTCCAAAATCCCCTTCAGCACAGGCACCAAAGCTCAGCCTGTGGTCTCTCTCCCAGCAGGAAATTTATCAGCCTGGCCTGATCTGGGCTCCCGAAAATGCTGATTAATGGCACTCTTCTCCCCCATCCAGCAGCGCCTGCTGCATCTGGATTTTTTTCCTTTGACTTTGGGAACAGTACAGCAGCCCTTGATATCAATTTGCTCTTCAGATCTAAAGCAACCTTAGGGGATTAGCACAAACCCTACTGGACACACTGTGTACAGTACTAGCAACACCAACCATGAATCTTACCTGAGCTTTGAAAAAATTAAGTGACAAGAAGTGAAATCAGCTGATCAGACTGATTGAACCCTCTGCCATTTACAGTGCCTCTGCTCCACTCCAGGAGAAAGAAAAACCCAAAAACAAACAAGCAGGTTGAAATGGGCAATCAGAAGATTAGCTGTTTCCAATTTTGGGGTTTAGCCAGTAGCAAATGTGTTTCCTCAACTCAGTCACTTGTCTCATCTTCATACTGTTGTTCCTCTGTTTGCAAGCCCACTACTAAGTCCAAGAAAGGCAGGAACACACGTATATGTCTGGGAATCTCTAAAAATTTCATGTAATAACTTGGGACACAACAGGCTGGCAGACTTTAAAAGATCCTGCTGTCCTCTGGCCTGGCTAACTGCTCCTGCCTCTGTACTTTTCGTGCTGGTAAAGCAGCCAGACAATGAACCAGACCCCAAAAAACATATTTTCCAGCTTCTTCCAGAACAAACCCTAACCCAATTTCCTGAGCAGCCAGGCAGATGTGTTTGTCCAAGGGAGAAAACTCACAATCAGGGCAGGCTGACAGGGTTTGAAAGGTAATTTGGTGCTTCTGAAATTAACTGTCTCTGTACCAAGCACCTCACCCACAAGAGAACTCCAAGTTCAAAACATTACAACCAGAATAAACAGGGTCTTTAAAAAAATGCTGTCCCCATAAAAATGTACGCAAGTGAGGGTAATAAAACTCGGCAGAAGAATTCTAACGCTTTAGCACATTCACTTTATCACCGCAAGGATGTCCTTTTGCAGTCAGTTTTGGAAACAAAGCAGTATTACCGTGAAAGAAAATTACAGGAACTGCTGCTGGACTTCCCCATCATGGCACATTCTCTCTATTCCTTAGTGCATTGCATCCTCACCTTCTCCTCTGAACACTGGTGCATTTCCAAAGCTGCTTCAACAAGAAGTGGATCAAAGCCCTTCTCACAAAGCTGTCCATGTGCAAACAGGTAATCCAAAACCTGTGGGGAACGAAGAAAAGAAATGAAGTTTGCAGAGTGGCATTCGTAGCACGCGGTTGAATACCACCCCTGTACATGCAGAGGGGCTGAGCACAACTCTACTTTTTAACTGAGACAGAGTCCTTCCTAGAAGGAACTCTTTATGCAAGAGCTTGCTCAGAGAAACAAATGAGCCCTTCTGTCCTCCTGTGCTGTCCCAGCAGCTCTGAATGTCATCTTCCACTCCAGTCAAAACAGTCTCAGAAGCCTATCTTTAGCCTTCAGTGCCTGATCACTGAGCAGAAGAAGATTAACTGTACTTTTTATACTACAAGTTTTTAAAATGAAACTGTAGGTCCAGCAGTCAAGCGGTGTCAGCTTTTAGCTTCCTCTCAGAGAGCTGCAAGAGCTGATGCAATCTGAAAGCCTTTTAAGATCAACTCAGCATACTGGTGAATGAGCTAGAAATCCCAGCTCACTCGCCCAGAAACCACTGCCAAATTTCTTATCCATCCTCAGCTTTGAGAGGTATGGGGAAAAGTCAGACAGGTAATGCTAGAAAGGCAAAAGAATGCAGCCTGCAAATACAAAAGGATTTTAAACCACCCTCCTAAGGGACTTTTTTTCCATTTGATAATACAGTTCACTCCAGCACAAAGCTTAAACCGCTCTCAATGCGTACGTAGTGGGCAAGCAGATCAGCTCCACAAGCAGAAGTCACTGGGACATTCCTCTTCCTTGGGCACAGTCCTGCCAGGCGATGCTCTGTGCAGCACACAGCATGGCAACTTTGGCAACAGCCTCCCTGCTTCAAAATGTTTGTTTGAAGCAGATCCAAGACCCAAGCTTCACCCTGCAGTGCTTTATGCTCTGTGACCTGGTTTCAGCAAGCGTCGGATGCAACACAGGAGGCAGGAAGCACCACAACCAAAGCACACAGAAGAAAGTGGTCATAACCTGCATAGGCCAATTTCTCTCTACAAGGAGAAATGTAACCCCTTGCACTCAGAACAAGGGAAGGTGCTGTTTTTTTGTCACACGGCACTAAGCATGGCATAGAGCCACACTAAGCTTCCTTCAGATGGTTTTGTGGCTCCTGGGAAGACCCAGTACCTCTCCCAGCTTCATGTGGTGCTAAGGGCCCATCGCAAGCTCACTGCAGCTCCGAGCCAGCACCCACAGGTGTGGCTGAGTCAGGCAGTCTCTTACAGAAACAGGCAGAGACACTCTTCAGTTTCTGGAGCACTTAGTGCCAGATGACCACCTCTCTAGAAGTTAATATCACAGCAGCTACAGGCTGCAACCCCGTTAGAATAAAAGTATTCCCCCCTATCCATTTTGCAAACCCAAGACTGTTTCTCAGCAGAATCAGCATCCAATCAAGGGTTTCTTTCCTGTTGCACAAGCTCTTACCTGGTCTATGTTCTGTCCCTTCTTCTTCATGGCTTTCAGGACATTCTCAGGCGAGTACCCCATGTTGACAACTGTCTCTATGCACTGCCTCTCACTAGCAGAGAGAGCCTGCTGTAGTTCAGGAGCTGGGCCACCCGACCGCTTTGTGCAGCTGGTGTTTTTGGGCACTTTAGACACTGGAAAATTTTGGTGCGCTACCTAAAGGGGAAAACCCAGAGGCTGAGGTAACAGTCATCTTCTGCACCCCCACATCCTGTTCCTGGCTAGTGCAGAACCAGGATACCCCATGTAATTCATCTGAGAGGATTTCTACACTGCCCTTGGGAAGTTACTCACTGTTAGGATGAAACCAAGTAGTGCACATAGTCTGACTCCCACCATACTCTTTTTACCCTCAAAATACCAATGAACACCAAAAGAAGTATTTGCAGCAGGTTGAAGGAGGTGATTCTCTCTACTCTGCTCTCATGAGACCCCACCTGGAGTACTGTATCCAGCTCTGCAGCCCCCAACATAAAAAAGACATGGACCTGTTGGAGAGAGTCCTCAGCAGGGCCACAAAGATGGTCAGAGGGCTGGAGCACCTCCCCTATGAGGACAGGCTAAGAGAACTGGGGTTGTTCAGTCTGGAGAGCAGAAGGCTCCAAGGAGACCTAATAGCAGCCTTCTGCCACGTAGAGGCGGCCTACAGGAGAGATGGGGAGGAACTCTTTATCAGGGAGTGTAGTGACAGGACAAGGGGTAACAGTTTAAAGCTGAAAGAGGGGAGATTTAGCCTAGACATTAGGAAGAAATTTTTCACTGGGAGGGTGGTGAGGCACTGGAAGAGGTTGCCCAGAGAAGCTGTGGATGCCCCATCACTGGAGGTGTTCAAGGCCAGGCTGGATGAGGCTTTGAGCAACCTGGTCTAGAGGAAGGTATCCCTGCCCATGGCAGGGGGGTTGGAACTCGATGATCTTTAAGGGCCTTTCCAACTCTAACCATTCTATGATTCTATAACAACCCAGATTCTTCACAATACACCCTCTCCTACTGGTGGGATCAAAACCTTTCAATACCCAACCTCTGCAACAGTCAAGGTCCTTACGATATAGCCAAACCCTGTACCTCAGAGGAAGCATGGAGATTGTTTCCTTCATCCCAAGTTTACTTGTCACCTATGACCTTTTCGTACTCAAAGGAACCCTGCTTCTGTAGATTTTCAGAAACATGATCCAGTGCAAGTACACAGGTATTTGGGAACTTACCTCAGGGATTTCTCTTTCCTTGTAGACTGTGTGTACCTGTTGGACAACACACGAATAAGATGACTGTAAGCATTATGCACTAGTGAGCAGATTTTGCTGCAGCTCAGTGAGAAGGCTGTTATGGGACAGATCTGGGAATAAGTCTACCATACAAGGGAGACCTGTGGTCTGATCAGGCTTCCACATGTGAGATGCAGACATTACACAGTTGTATGTAGTTACAGAATAGCTATCACAAGGATAATGTATTCTCTCAGCACTCTACAAACTGTTTATACTCCAAGAAGGATGTGTCCTCCCTCATAATTATTGTAAGCTTGTTTATTCTGTCACTAACAGCCACGTGTCCATATAGCTCACTGTTACATGCTGGCTCCTGTTCAGCTCCTGACCCAGTGCTATGCAGCCTGAATGACAGTGATCATTTTGAAGTCATTGCCTAGAGACTTCTTTTGAGTTTTTGACCATAAGAACGATTAAGAGAAACATACACCCCTTTTCTACTCTCAAAGCACTGAATTTTATATGCCACATATGAGCAATGTGGCACACTGGCTAAAAACAGCAAGTGATTTTTCTACCAACATCCAACAGTTGGTCCCATTCCCAGTATGCCAACAAGGCCAGGTAACACTCCCTGCTGTACACCTGCCCCGTTTCTGCAGAACCAGGCTGCCAGAGGGCAGGACCAACCCACCACTTTATACTACTTTGCCCAAGATAAAAGCAGTGCAAAGTTGGAACTTTGCCCCACTAAATCTGCACATTTCAGTTCATCCATTTAAAAGTCTTCCTGCATTTTAAATAGAATTAGAAAAGACTGAAAGAAATCTCTGTGGACCAAGATCTCCAGTTTTTTGCGCTTCTTAATACTCACTATGATAACATGGATTGCTTGAAAGCTTGTCCATTTCTTTCAGAAGGGCCTTCTTTGGGCCCAAACTAAACAATAAAAAGCTGTTCATAGAAAAAGATTCTGAGAAAATCTATTAGGATTTTGACAAATTCCATTTATTTGCCAAAAAAACCCAAACCACCACCAAGGAGGTTTTGTTCTGCGTTTCTGACCATTTTCATCTCCAGGTTAAGAATTTCTCTTATAGGAGACAAAGCTCCAGAAACCATATTCAGTCTGATATGACTGATTTACCCAAAAACATGTCCTCATGGTGGTAGTGGGATTCAGAACTCTTTGCATACACCCCCTCCAGGTACTTTTGCCAGAGCAAAAGGCACTAGAATATGGGATACACTGACATGGGTGTCTGGAGTAGCCCTGAAATCAGCTGGTTATCAAATTGTTATTGATGCTGTAGCCAGGAAAACCAAAACTGCTTCTGAAGACAGAAGAGATTCAAGAGTCTGGGAAAACCAACTCCTCCTCCTCAATCTACTTGAGCTTGACAGCCCATGCTTGTGGTCAGTGACTTGCAGTGGAGGAGGGAAACACTAAAAGGAATTGCAGGGGACAAAGCCAGGACTGGTCACTCAGTAGCCACACTCCCTTATGTCTCAAATGTGCCTTTTAGTGCCCTTCAAGAAGCAGATGTGCAGTGCCTTCAGTACGTGCTTGCATACTGTGCCTACTTTTAGAGACTTCATACAGAGGCTGGGAGGCCTGCCCTGCCCGGGCACATCACACTGCTGCAGCAGTATATTCCAAGTGGTGTGCCCGATCCTCCTGTAACCACTAGTCAGGTCTCTTTGTTTAATTCCAACCTCTTGTCTTCACTAGTCATTTCACCCTCTGCTAATGCTACAAAAAGCAAACCAGTGAGCTTCAAAAAGTACTCAGAGGAGAGGGGACCACCCAGCACAAAATCAGTGCAGCCTTGGAGAAATCATGAGTTTATTTCCATCTAAAAACCCTATATCCAATTCACTGGTAAAGCATAAACTCCCGTGGTAACTCCATATCCAAAGTTACAATTTCTAGTCTTGTGAGGGGAAAGAAAAAAAACCCCAAAAAATACTGTGGAATACACTGGGACATACAATTGTCCTGAGGCTTTCTAAAAAAGACAGGCTTATTCTTGTGTAACTGTGCAGAAAAGGGACAAATGACCCTTCTGCTCCCAGCCACAGGGATGAGTGTGACTTCCTTCTATAATTTTCATACTCTGAGGACTTGTTACATTTACTTCAATTTCTTGCAGCTCAGCTGTCGTTTTCCAGCCCCTGGGACCATATTGTGGAAACATGAAGCAAGTATAGTCTGAAGTCTTGGAATTTAAACAGAAAGAACTAGTTCTGTTGGCAGACCTATTTCTTGGTTTGCTACTTCCAAAGCAGAAATAATTTCAAATTTAAAACTTTATTAATTCCCCTAGTAAATATTTTTGTTTGTCAGTTTGTATCTTCCCTTACAGCACCTTGAGAAATCCACCTTGTTCTTTAATAATCCATCACTGAGATTTGAATAGTTAAGAGTGAAAATCTGGCCATCTGAATGCCCATCTACCTAGTTGTAAGTGATCTTTCACATTAATCCCTAGAGATGTGTCACATGTTGTACTTCAAGGTTTCATCTCTGAGCTGCATATGATCATACAAAGCACCTCTCAAACCTGTGATTTGTAGCAGTAAGCAGTTGCTCAGCATGCTCCTGCTTCTGCCGAAGTTTACCGTATTAAATTTGTCCTAGTGATCAATAAACAGGTATTCTGCTGTTCTGTATTTCAGGAAGTTAGTTAATTTTAAAAAAATAAACAAAAATCCCACTTATTTTACTGCAGGTCGATTGCAAACACTTTTTTCTTTCCTAAATAACACAGCACATCTGCATTTTTAAATCTATTATAGCTTCTATTGTTCGAAAAGCCTGCATTTCCCATTATTTCCAGCAAATAAATAAACTGAGGAACAAATCTGAAAGAGAGTTACCCAAAGACCTAATAGCACTTCAGAATTTGATACATCTCAGTTGGGTAGAGAGGAATGCAGGACTGTACAAAGAAGACATCCTGTAAACTTAGCTCAGAGGTGTGCAACTATGAAGAACAAGAGCTGAAAAGCTGAAAGAAAAATCACCAGAAGTGGTCTAAAAATATCAGATTTTGGGGAAACTTGGAGAGCCATAATCTGAGGTTCAGAACTGCCAGCATGAAGACCAGTTGGACTGATCAATTTGCCACATAAATGAAAAGGATCACATCACTCCCATTAAAGGAAACTAAAACCAAAGCCACAAGACATTTTAGAAGCAACATTTGCCTCTGCACCTCCGCATCTCCCCAGCAACCCCAATTTGAATCCACTACATGTTTACCGTAGTCGCTGTGCTTTCAGATGATTCTTCTTCTGTACAAACTGTTGACACAGCCAGGGAAGGCAGCCTGGATGAAGAGGATAATGATGTCTCCATGCCACTTTGAGCAGAAAGACCAACCATATGGTGTCCATTCAGTTCACTCTGAGCACAGGTCTGCAAAGAGCTGAGCAAAGTGCCATTGCGGAGACAGGTAGTGCTGTGGAAAGTGCTTGTGAGCTTTGATGGTTTTTGATCACTGTCATCGGTGTCAAGTTTAGGAAAGGACAGGGATTTGATATTGCTCACTGAAGTGATAGGGGACAGGGACACTCTGGAAGACAAGGACATCTTTTCACAGTTTCCCAACTGCGGTAAAGTGATAAAGCCATTGGGTTTGTGAAGGGGCTTGAAGTCCAGCGTGGCCCTTTGTATGGATGCCAGAACTTCCTCATCTTGCAACATAGACTCAGACCCTCCTTTGGGCAAAGTATTATCTAACAGCTGGGCAACAACTGGCCCAGGAGTACCAACATGAACTTCAAGAATATTTTTTAATTCCTCCTTATCATCGATAGTTTTCAATTCCAGTTTGTCAAATGGGTCGTCTTCACATTCAAAATCAGCTGGGTTGAAGTCTGCTTTTGGACAAGGTGGACTGAGAACCTTTTGCTTCACAGCACTGCTGTTGGCTGGCATGGGAGTAAGAATATTATTGTGCTGCAGACTGGCAAAGATGGGGTTAATAGGAGGAGGCCTGGCCTCAGGGCAAGGTCCCTCAGAGAACCACATTTTGTTGCTGTCCTCTGGAGCTGCTTTTGAGTTTGCTAAGGCTTCTTCTGCCTTGCGTTCAGCTTCTGTCTGGGCAGTTTGAATTTTCTTGATATAATCAGCCCACTCAATTGTTTTCTTTTCCAGTGAGAAGTCATACTGACCGAAGGTGGAGGAGAAAGGAGGGAAGAAAAAAAAAAAAAGATAAATTATAAGGATCATAGCCACTACTTCTTACAGCAAGTTAAGTAACAATAGAGTAAGAGCTACAATAATTACCATGGACAGGTATAATTTTTTACCAGCATCTCTTGTAACCTACAGACTGGCAAAAGCTAGAAGACACTAGAAGTAGTTCATTTTGCTTCTAGCAGCAAAATCTGGCTATAGTCTGGATTAGAATATCATATTTTGCCTCCTTCCTACATTTACTTTTGCTTTAGAGCAAATAATCCCAAACTGATCATCCCAAGATCAGTTTCACAGACCTCCCACCCTTTCCCATTGGGACAACAGATGTAGCAAGGGAAAGTTTAATGCATTACTAGGTGGACAATCATACCCAGATGTGGCAACACTGAACTACTCCCTGTCCAGAATTTGCACAAGTCATTCAGGACTATGTGTCCTGGGTTAAGCTGAGACAGAGTTAACTTTCTTCATAACAGCTAGCAAGAGGCTGTCTTTTGGATTTGTGCTCAGAAGAAAGCTGATAAAAAGTGATGATTACGCCGCTGCCAAGGTCTTTCAGCTTCTCTGGCTGTCTGCAAACAGGGGAAGCTGGGAGGGAGCACAGCCCCAGTTACTAGCCCAGGATTTGATCTTAGGTTCAGGACTGAGACCCAAAATGGCCAATAATCTATTCCGTAACATGCACGTCATGCGCAGTATATATATATTTTGTTCTGGGTTCCCTTTTGCTTCAGATCATCTCACTCCAGGTGGTCCTTCTCCCAGGGCCTTCTTCCCCACCCTCAGTCAGCTCTCGGTCTGTTATGTCTGTTCCGTGAGTGTGGTTTCGGGACTCTCCCTGCTCCAGGATCATTAGCCAGGAACAGGCTGAGCCTTGGTCATCGGGGGGGGAGGGCAGTATCGTGTGTATCACTCATTCATATATTTATATA
>NW_010128686.1:49036-52624 GCF_000699245.1 Pterocles gutturalis | reverse complement strand
GGTGGGGAAGGGGCGCGGCGCGGAACCGGCACCCGGCGATGCGCGGTCTGACTTGTGGGGAAAACCTGCGCTGTCTGCTGCCGTGACGCGTAGGGAGGGTAGGGAGCGAGCAGATTCCACAGGTAACACCAAGAGCGGGATTTGCCCCAGAATTAGCAGCCAGCAGGGCTGCAGTTAGAGGCCCCCAGAGCCTCTCGGTGAAAGTCCTGGGCAGGAAAGTAAACTGGTGAGGTGCTAAAACAGAAAACAGTGTGTTGCAGAGAAATAAGCTGCAGGAATACTTACTAGTTTTTGACAAGATTATTTAATAATGCTTTACATGTCATACAGAATGTTTTTTCAGACATGAATCATTATAGAAAAAATAAAATTCCACAAGAATTACTATTGTTAGGACCGGAAAGCGTATCACTGCCTCATCTCTCTTCCTGTGAGCCCTCTCGGGATCATTTCTCCTGCAGAGGCCTGCAGTCACCAGAACAACACGTCAGCCAGCCCCAAACGCATCCCGCGAGCGAAAGGACAGCCCCAGCTTCCCCGCTGTGGGACACCAGCCCTGCGGCGGGCACGTGGCAGCGAGGTCAGGGAACTGGGCTGGGGGAGAATCACCCCAGCGGGAGGTGGGGGTGGAAGGGGGCTGTGGTCGGTGCTCATGGGCGCTGCTGGTGCACGACGTGGTGGTGACGGTGGCACATCTCTCGCCGCTTGAAGGCACAGCCGGGCTCTGGGAGGGGGAGGGCAAAGGCCGGCTGTGTCTGCCCCGCAGAGGCAACAAAACTGGTGGTTTTTTTTTAAGAACTGGCTTCCTGGAGTCACAGGAAGGGGAATAGTGCTGACACACTGCATTTAAAAAAAAAACAACAAACTTTAATCCTTTTTCTTATACAAAAAAGTTTGAACGTATGACCTTGGAATCAGACCCAGAGAATTTATTGTCACGTAATGGTCTATTGTTTTGGAGCCCGTTTAAGGCTTACAGTAATCATATTGCATATTCTTCCCATAACGCTGTTACACAGTGTCTCATGCTGGAAAAGTTATAAATCGTCAGCAATTGTCTAAAATTTTTGGTCACGTGTTGCAAATTTAGTATCTGCAGCTTCCTGAGATGAGTGAATTGGGTCACTCCAGTTTTCCCTTTTATTGACACAAATCAATATCTGCAGCTGCCTGAGGAAGCACATGGCTAAAACCTTGGCTTATGCTTTTCTTTTTTCTTTTTTTTCCTCTTCCCTTTTATTTTAATTGACTTGGGAAAACACCAACTTTCAGTTTGTCTCTTCTGGCAATTTCTGATCATTCCATGTTTTTGTCTTTTTCTGCTTTGCTAAAAAAAAAAAACATTGTTATAGCAGTTAAAACAGTTTTGATTATATAGCTTCTCTAATGTCTAATGACTTTTGTGGTAACTAGGAAAGTGTTTTGGTGCTCGGCACGGTCGTGGTTTCACCCCGCCGGCAGCAAATACCACACAAACTGCATAGCTTTAGGCACTCACTGTTTTAAAGTTTGCCAAAAATTGTTCTAGTGAAAAGCTCCCCAGAATCTGGATGTCATGACTTGGATTGCAGTGCTCTAGGAGGGAGGTCCTGTCTCTCCCGATGAGGTCTGGAAGACGTGGTCACGTGAAGAGCTCAGTGAGTCAGCGTCATTTAACGTCAGCATGATTGGAGTGGTTTGGGTTTCTTGTTTTTACTTGTGTGCTTTAATCACGGAATTAAGGTTATTTAAACTCAGTTCCTGTGCATCAGTGGGCTGCAGAGATGAAAATGTGCCTCTGGTGCTGTCTGTAGATGGCAGGGAGTTCATTCACTGTGGGGCAGGACATGCCCATCTGGAGGCTGGAGGGTTGGCACTCTTGAGCAAACATGTGATATCCAGCTGCAAGGAACCGGAGGAGGTTTGGGGAGGAGGTTTGGAGACCACGTTCTTGGTTCCAGCAGCGTTGAAAAGCCTGCTGCAGGGCACGTGGACCAAATTCAGCCTTGCCATCACAGTTAAGGTGTTAAAGTGCTTTCTGCTTAAGTGAGGACTAAATCTGCTCTCTGTGTCACTAGTGGCCCCTCTGAAATAGGATATAATCAAGCTGGTACAGGGACAAATGCTGACATAATTCCATGGATTCCTGTGAGAAGGGGTTTTGGCCACTTGGCTGCAATAGGAAAACTTCAAAGCTCCCAGAAATTAAGACGCTTCCGGACAGGGACTCTGCTTCTCAAAAGTTTCTTCTTCTAGTTTTCAGAGGGCGTATTACTTATAAGTACACAGCCTAATAAAAGCTTTTAAAATAGAAGTTATCCTAAAGCTTTCTGACAGTTTTCCTCTTTATTTTTGGTGTGTCTTTGCATTAGCTGAATCATCGCAGCACAAAGCTGGATGATAAACCTTGGATGTTCTAACTCGCATTTCCTTCTGCATGTTGTGTCATATAACACGAAATAGTATATTGTTCTGCATGTGAATGTATCACCATATGTTGGCTCATCTTCATTTGTCTTTTATTAAGAACAAGCAGCAAGGTGAAAATCCATTTAACAGTTTCTCCTCTGGGTTTTAGGTAAGCAAATGCATCTGAATGAATACATACCTTTAGGAACTCAGAATTATAGGCAACTGACCTTTAACCTATCAGTTAAAACGTCGTAAAATATAACTTTTCAAATTTTTTGTTTATGAGTTGATGTAGCATAGTGCAAACCAGAAATCCCAGTAAGCTTGCAGCAACGATTTGAGCCTGGGTAAGGGAACTGCTTTTAAAATCCTATAACTTGTGTTTTCTGACAATATAGCAGTTGCAATTTCCCAGAAAGTCAGATGATGCATTTCCGAAAGTTGATGCTTAAGATAGAATAATTTCCTGAAAGAGATTTGGTCATTCAGCTTTCAGGATCTGAAGTAAAATCTGTATAAAGGAGTCATTTAAAGGGACAAAGCAGTAATAATTTATCACAGAATTGAATTTTTAAAGGTCACAGCACAGTGTGACACCCTAAGTGAGCTGAACATGCAGACATAAGCACAGCAGCGGTGTGGATGGATGAAGTATTTGTTAGATCAGTCACTCCCTTGTGCAGGAACCTGCCTTTTTAGCTGTGTGTTTCTGTGGATAATACGGGGGGCAGACCGCCATGCCTGCTGGCTTTGGGGAAAGAAGGCTGGCATCACATCAGTAGGGGGGAGATTGCTGGGAAGTCGTAGCACAGCCAAGACCCTACAGACAAAAGAGAAAATTATGACCTTGAAAATAACATCGCTGCAGCGTCTGCCCTGAGGAGGAAGGCCTGCCTCCTCGTCACAGCCCCTCTGGGCTCTGTGCGGTCTCGTTGCTGTGCAGAGCTATTAGAGAAGCACTATTTCAGGCACCCATTCCATATAAGCAATATAGGTAAGGGGCAGCGCCTTTCCAGCCGAAAATAGGATAGCCTGAATTATTAATGTGCATTTACGCTGCCGGCAGGCATGCAATCCCCAAATTGCACGGCTGATGCATTTTGTTCCTCCCCTCTTGGAAGCAGCGTGGTACCTGGGGGGAGTAAGGGGTCATGCCAACAGCGGCGGCCCCACAGCAAGCTTTGCCCTGGCTGCTGC
>NW_010128686.1:38860-49005 GCF_000699245.1 Pterocles gutturalis | reverse complement strand
TGGCCGCGGCCCCCTGCCGCTGGCGCTCGGTGCCTGCCTTTGCCACTTCCAGGACACTGCGAGGGATGCACAGGGCAGAGGAGCCAGAGCAAAGTGTTACAATATTGGTCTTTGGTCTTGTTTTCTGCACCTGCTTCTGGGCTGCCAGCTGAGCGGGCGCAGGCTTTTGCCTAACGGGAGCCCACAAAGCAGCAGCAGGACACATCCCCAGCGTGTTTTGTGCTGGAGCAAGTCACTGGGGCACAGACAGCGTGAAGGGTAGGACACTGAGCAGTGCAGCTCCCAGAGAGCTTTGCCGTGGAAAGGAAAAGGCTTCCTGAAATTCTCCGAGACACAAAAGCTGCAGGTCCACTGCTGCACCCCTCAGGGAGGGACGTTTTCCCACACCCTGTGCATCTGCTTGCTTGCAGCTCTTCCTGATGTCAGGCGTACCGGAGGCCTGAACACCATCCGAGGACAGAGGAAAAGATCAGCAAGGTCTCAAGGCTGAATAGAGTCACTCAATAGAGCCTGGTGCTGGCTCCTGGACACCACAACCTGCCAGTCGTTGTGCCTCACGCACTCGGCTAGCCATGGACAACTGACCCAAGACCTGAGGGTACAAGCACATCTCCCACATTGTCCTCGTTCAACTTCAAAATTTCTTTTGGATGCATTGTGGGAGAGTAGAGCAGCCCTGAGGAGTGAAGGGTAGCTGTGGGTGGAGGTTTGCTTACCATCCTCTTGTAGACATGCTTACTTTGTAAATTTCACATCAGGAAGGTAACTCAGATCCCATTTTCCATGGTCAGAGAGCAGTGACTTACCGTGACATATCACAAAAGGTATGGAACAGAATCATAGAGTGATAAAAAACCAGGCTGTGCCTCATTCACTTGAATCTTTTGACTTTAGTGGGCCAGGAGAAGCAGGAGTTGACCGCGTTTCTGTGCTCTTAACGCGTTAAGCTCCTTATTCACAGTCGTGTGGAATCTCTGTCCTGTTTCTGCACCTGCTGTAAGCGTGGTAAGAAACTCTGCCTCTTGCCGCAGACTTTGTGGAAAGGTGAAACCCGCCAGTGCAGCTGTAAATACGGCGGGGCTGCCTGAATTTCGCTGGACTTGATGAACTGGCAAGGTTACTTTTCCTGTTGAGTCTGAAATTTTAATGGCAGAGATTAAGTTACGGAACTTCTCTGCTTACTTGTGTCAATACAACACTTTGTAATGAGCCCGGAGAAAAGGGTAGGGGAAAAGTAAATAAAAGAGACTTACCTCCTAAATAACATACAGGTGAGAAAATAATTTCCTGAGCATAGGATGCCAGTACTGATTGATTGTCCTTCACACCAAATGCTTTAAATTGTATTCAGAGAGATACTTTTTGTGTCCTGTTGCATACCCTTGGTCTGACACATCCATTAAGGCACGCTAGTTTCTTATTCCTGCATTTAAACCAACTCACTCGATGCTTGCCGACCTAAGTGCAGGGCGCAGTGGCGTGGCAGAGCGTTGGTGCCGTGCCAGCGTGCTGCGTGTCGAAATGAAACTCCGCTCTCTCAGTCCTGATATGACTAAGCATGCGTAAAAGGTTTTTCCAGCTGGCTCTGACTTTGATGGGTTTATTTTCCTGACACTGTTCCTATGGGGCATACAGGCATGGATCCCTAACCTACAAGGCAGTGCTTTAGACTCACAGTTTGTGCTTAATTCTGAATATACACCTGACTTTTCCTAAGTCTGCAACCTGCAAACTGCTTTCCATGGATCAGCATAAAGGTTTGGAGTTTCACTGGGTTTATGAAACCAAAGGCGCCTCGTCCAGTTACCCTTGCTGAGGATGTCTCCCAGTGACTGTCATTTGGCAGCCGAAGGGTTTCTTACCATTGCTTTGCCTCTTGCAGATGAATTAATGAATGACAGAGACGTGGAATGTCCCAGGGGCTGGCAATGCAAAGGAGGTCGGGAGAGGGGCGACCGGTGCCCAGGCTATCTGGCGGATGGAGAAGAGCAGTTCAAAGGTGCACGGCATCTGCAAAAAAACTTCTTCCTGAGGAAGCGTGCTGGCTTCTCAGATGAGCACGCTACAGCCCACAGGCTTCCCAGAAAACAGTTAATTATTTAGCATGAGTTACTGATTTAGTCCTTACTTCATATGAGTTGAATGTTTCCTTTAGGAAAAGCAGACAGGACTCTTTGGTACTCAAAAGTGCTTCCTCCTCTAAGGGATTTAGTTCTGGTTTGAGCTGAAAGTGGTCTGAGCTGCAGTGCGCAGGTCCAGGTTAGCGTATCGACTGGGCACCAGCAGCGGTGTTTGTCCTGTTCCTTTGGGGACAGGCTACAGCAGTGCATGAAGGTCTTCCATCGTGGGGTCAGCAGGAGCCATCTGCTGTATCTGGTCATTTGCAAAGGGTATAAATACGGTGGAGGAATCAAATGCCACATACAGACGTCTGGGCGTAAGGCTGTGACTTTTCCTTTCCAGCCATAGCTAGAGCACCAGTTGTGAGCCTCTGCATGCGGCAGGCAAGACGCAAGGCTGGAGAGGCCAGGAGCCCATCAGAGAGACGGCAGGATCCGGCCCTGCCCCCGTTGTGAGCACAGCCTCCAGTGGGCTGCAAGATCGCAAGCGGTGGGTGATGGCGCTGAAATGAACTGTGCTGAAATAAACCACGCATAGACCTGGGAGCAGGAGCGTCCCTAAGCGGAGCAGCGGCTGGGAACGGGGCTTTCAGAAGTTCCTGACCCTGTAAATCTGGCAGTAAAAGGGAATGGAGCTTCTTGGGTGCTGGGCTATTTAGGAAAAATCTGATGGAAAATTTCTAACTGTTGCAGCACGTGAGGCATTAAAATGTCATTCGCATGGTAAAAATGATAGACAGGAAACAGCCACTGTCAGATTTCCTTCTGCCAGAATTTCAAACTGTGTATAGAGGGAAAGGGAATAATTTATATCTATGGACAGAAGAAAATCCAAAATAGAAGGAACATGGATTGCACGTCCCTTGATGCCTTCCAAAAGGAAACAGCACGGAGAATGAGGAAACTTCATAGAGTAAAAATATCAACCCACTAAGGAGACATCAGACTACATTTGCGAAAGGCTGAACTGCATGGAGAGGTTTATGGCATGTTGCGAAAGCCCGTAACCTACTGCCCTGGCCAGGATCTTTCCGTGAGGAGGCTTTACAGCTTCAACTTGAGACCAGACCAAGGAAGCAGAGATGGCTTACACCGTAAAAGCAGGAATATCAGCTTCCCTGCTCCATGTGCCCCCATACAGAGATAACGTACTGCTTGTCTCAACTGTACTAAATCCGAGATAAGTGTTGTTTACTTCACCCCTCTCCAAGAGGAAAGGTCACTCGTGGTCTCGGTAGAGCTACAGCAATTTCCTCCTGGCAGCGTTCACCCCTGCCTGCCTGGCATCAGCGAGGTCCCTGGAGCCGTGCTCCCCTCCTTGGGCTGCCTGGCTGTATCCTGGCTTTTTGGGGATACGTGTTAACCCTCTCCCTGCCAGCCTTTGCCCCTCTGTCTTCCCTGGAGCGGACTCTGAACAGACAGGCAAAATGTGTCAGCAGTGCAGCCTTAAACAGCAGTGATATGCTGACAGTCTTACAGAAACACTTCTGGTCCTAAGAAACAGAGGGTACGCAGAGGGTAAGAAGTAAAGGTCATTTTTTAGTACAAGCTACAGATTAAGTGTTCTCCCATACGAAATAAGAGTCATCTTTTCCAGCTTTGTTTGGGTTTTTATATTGCCACACATTTAACCTAAGCTATCTTTTTTTGACTCAACAGTATGTTCATATTTTCATTTTTCTCTCACCTTGTGTTTGCTCTTTATCACTCTAAGGAACAATAAATGGGGAAGGAAACAGTGGACTGGGATCACCCTTAAGCTGAGCTTTGTTAACATCAAGAATGACCACACAGATTGTCTTAACCCTGAGTGCAGTTTACACCGACAAACCAGGCTTTATCTAATGGCTGTGTATTATGGTCAATTCCTCTTCTGAAAGTAAGATCTCAAATTCTCTTGTACAGAAGGAAGAGAACAAAAAAACCTTCTAAATAAACCAGGAACACACAAAGCAACCGCTGGCTGCTGATGTTACACAGATTCTTCCTTCTCTTCTTTTGCAAATAAATTACTGCAGAAAGCAGTGCAGTAATTATAGCCTTCAGAAACGGCTCAGGTCTTCCTCCATCAACAAGCATGACAAAAAATAATAAAAAATAATTTTTACCAACACAGCTGGTGTTCAGATGAAATTATGTGGTTAGCTTTGAAACAATATTAAAAGAGAAATTTTAATTAACCTGTACCACTGAGTCAGAAGATAATATCTGATGCGTATAACAGGCATATAGACAAAATATGATAAAATAATTATTTGCAATTAGATATATGCATTACAGACAATGTTGTAATTAAAATGTACTTAATGTCACAGGAGGTCCTTTATTATCAAAATAATTTGTAGAAGGGCTGTGGAAACAATGTGATGATTATCCATCCTTCTGAAAAAAACCCTCAAAATTTACCAAGAGCCCGAAGCATTTCTGGGTTTGGAGCAGACACCGGTACGGTCAAACAGCCGGGCTCCTCTTCCCCAGCGCCAAGTCCATCGGTCACTGGAGTGCACGCAGGTCACCCGTTTCTTGACGTGCTTCTCTTCCATGGTCCCCTGACAGGCGACAGCCAGCCGGTGACACCCCAGTGCTGCTGCGTGGCTGGGAGCAGGGTGCACCTCCAGCCGTGAGCAAATTTCTGTGCAGGTCAGAGGGAGGGAGCGAGCGATGCCACGGGGCACTGCACCGTTCTTCCTCTGGGGAAGCAAATCTCTCTTTTTCTTTCATTATTTGCAACAGAACTGAGTGATTAAATGTACTGAGGCTGATTCTTGTCTCAACTGTGGCCCTTCCAAGGCACTCAGGCCATGAAAAGGGGCCAAAACCAAGGAGAAACTACCTTTATACTTGCTTGAAGTGCTGCTTTTCACTTCTACGTCTCTTGAAGAATTATCAGAGAGAGGGTCAGAGAAGCACAGTCTAGTAAATCTGGGGGCATTGCTCAGGAGCAAGGCACGGCTCAGCCTCCGAGAGCTGTGTACTGTTAGAGGCTGATGCAGCCGTAGGAACATAAATGTTCATTTGTGATAGACCCGGCGGAAGACGCGGTGAATCCTCAGGGAACGGCGGCCACGCGTGAGCATTGCTCCCCTGCCTGAGGTCGTGGGTGCTGCTGCTGCGGTGTTAAATAACCTCTCAGCCCATGCATTTCCCCGTCTGAGAAAACCAGTGTCAGTGTGTCTCTAACCAGCAAGGGATGGTGGCTTCTTGGGGCAGACTAATGGCCAGTTTTCAGTAAAGGAAAGCCTCGTTTTACCCAGGTGATGCCAGAACATTAATTCCGAGATGATGTAAAGGTTTCATTCTGCTGCCTTGCACACTGCGGCATTCAGATACTCATTTTAATGAGTCAAACCAATGCCTGGAGGCTTTTTGGGACCCTGGGGCTGCAAGGAAGTGACTCTCCACCAGTTCAGCCTCTCCTAGTCCCCAGCAGCCGGCACGGCCCTGGGTACCAGCTGCTCCGGCTGGAAAACTGACCCTCTGCACGAGAGGTTTCATCTCTGGGGGTGAGAGCTGGGTGTCCCCGGTGATGCCAAGCATCTCGCCCGTCGCGTTAGGAATAGCCTGTGCCTCAGCTTTCGCTGGCAGCCGGTCCTTGCATTACACAGCCCCGAGGTGCCAAGGTCTGGTCCCAGCGCCAGATGCTCACTCTGGGGCCTGACCTTATTGGTGCTAATGAAGGTTTTGGCAAACCTCTCCGTCCGATTAACATTTCCCTGTGCAGAGCCACCGCGCTGTAATTGCGGGAGCTGTTTGCTGTTTCTCAGGCAGACCTTTTCTCATCGCTGCTTTCTGGATTTGTGCCCCGGCACATGTAAAATTCCTCTTGAAGCCAAGGGAGATTTTGCCTGTGTGAAAGGAGAACCCAGCCTCATTACAGGGTGCACCACGTCCTAGTGACACTTCTTTCTGGGAAGGATAGAGAGTAGCAATCAACCGTGATTGTGTTAATGTTTCTTTACGGAAATACTTATTTCTTCAAATCATAAATAATAAGTAAAATTACTGCAAAATGTATTAAACTGAAGGAATGGCTCGAGGGGAAAACAACCCCCCTAGTATATCATCAGCTGCCTCTTTATCTCCCCTAGGCTTCTCCACTTCCCCATTTTCAAAAGAACAAAGAGAATGTGCCAAAGCTGCTTTGGGATTTCAATGAAAAATAATGAGAATTCATTGCTAATTAGGGCTCCAATTAAAAAAAAAAATATCTTTGCAGGGACACTTAATGAACTAGCAAATTGCAGCTGCAGACTTGCATCCCTATAAACACCTCCCTTGTTTGATTCCATTTGTGTATGCAGCAGCAGCGGTGAGCAGAGGCTGCTGGCACGCAGGGCTGGCAGTCGTCGCTTGGCTCTGCCCTGGAATCCAGCACTAGCTGCACAGTCTGCTTCTCAGTCCCTTTGGGGACACGAGTGGCACATTGGTGCTTGTGGTGTGGATTGCAGAAGTGGGTGCAAAAGGCAGCAGGGTCAGTGCACGGGTGTCCCTGCCCGCAGACTGGCTCAGGGGGAGCTTGCTGCAGCCGTCACACTCGCCACGGGTGACCCCGCTTCCTCCAGAGCAGGAAATCGCCCCGTGTTTGCAGACAGCCTCACACTGCTCTCCGCGGGATGTCCCACCCTGCCCCATGCCCACTCGCTCGCTTGGGGCGACCTTCACAGTAAGCTGAGTTGAAATAAAGAGGAGAAAAGTGAGTGCTGGGGAGCAGGGAGGATGGAAAGCGGGATGTGGGACGTGCAGCAAGGCGCCGTTATGAGTTGGGGCTGGCCAGGGTCTGTCCTTGCCCACCACGGTGCACACTGGGAGGTTTGTCCTTCCCACCAGCATCTCAGCAGCCTCGCTTGCCAGGCCCGCTGGAGAGGTGCCGTGCAGGTCGCATGGCCGTGTCTCCCTGCAGGCTGGCGGTGGCCTCTCCGTTCCAAGAGCTATCGGCAGGAGTGGGAAAGGCAGCGGCTGAGATGGGGGATTCCTGAATGCTAAACTGAAGGTTTAAGCTAGGATGGCGTTCATCTCGCAACATATCTGGCTTTGTAAAAAAGAAGAATGGTAATTCGTTATGTATTTTTGATCAGTCATAATCTAATTAGAAATCTCTTTATCTATTACTGAAGTACATTGTCAAGAGCAGTGGACAATCACAGGTACTTCGGGGTGAGCACTGATGTGTGACTGCATCTTTGCTTGTGACAGCAAACAGCCAAGTCATGTTAATCTGCCCTTTTGCACACTCTAAGGGGCATTTTAATGGGGATAAATGGCTTCCACAACCTTCCTCCACAGCGCTTGGTGGTTTCCAGCAGTGGTGGGCTGCGTGGGACATGCTCCAGCTCCCCGGTCAGGGAAGGGGGGAGCCTGCGTAGAAGGAAATTAAAATGTAAATATGCTGGGGGAAAAATCCTGTTCTTTTGTCCAACTGCTGATTCAGGTACAAAGCAAACAGAGCCAAACCCAGCCATGCTGTGCGTCCACCAGCACCGACAGTGGCTGCACGCCCGGCTGTGGGCTTGCACGGGGGTTTTGTGCTGGGGAGTACCCGGGTACCCAGGTTGCAGCTGCAACCAAGGCCTGCTTGTGTGATCATTCCTCCCTCTTTCTTGGCTTGGCAGCCTTTGTTAGGAGGCACGTCCCCATGGTGTTTTGTGCCAATGCCCTGTTTTCCTGTCTCAGGAGAGCTTTTTCTCCCAG
Organism: Pterocles gutturalis; assembly: GCF_000699245.1. Taxonomy (NCBI): domain Eukaryota; kingdom Metazoa; phylum Chordata; class Aves; order Pterocliformes; family Pteroclidae; genus Pterocles; species Pterocles gutturalis. Next base: position 41,197 of record NW_010128686.1, on the reverse strand, counting down.
GGAAATGGTACAAAACCATTGGAGGGCAATTAGCAGGAGGTGTGAAACACTCCTGAAACCTGATCACAGAGGTTGGAGGTGGCAAACCATGGATAAAATCCGTGTTAATTGTACACATTTTCCTATCAGCTAACAATGAAACAGAAACCCACACAGTGTCTGATGTCGGCAGGCACCTCTGGAGACCGTCCAGTCCAACCCCTGCTCAAGCAGGCCACGCGGAGCAGGTTGCTCAGGACTGTGTCCGCTTGGCTTTTGAGAATCTCCACGGACAGAGACTGCACAGCCTCTCCAGACAGCCTGGGCCAGTGTTAGACCACTGAGCTTAACTGGAATGTCCTGTGTTTCTGTTTCTGTGTTTTCCTCTTTCCCAGGGTTGGAGGAAAAAGTGGTGGTGATGGAAAGAAGGGTACGGGGATATCCCAGGCTCTTGGGTGAGAGCCTCTCCCAGAATCACAGACAGCTAGGGGAACAAATCCTGGTGAGATGTGGTAACGACCCTGCTCCCTTTCCCACCCGCAAGGTCTTTCTCTCCACGAGAGCTGGGTCTGCCTTGGGGGGCTGCTCTTGAAGAGAGGTGCAGGGAGCAGAATGGGGGCTGGCCAGGAGGCAGCGGTGCCTGGGAGCGCGCTGGGAGAGCAAAGAGAGAGCCCTGATGGGGGACACCTCTTCGCGGGGGGGGTCCTGTGCTCCCGTCCTTTCCCCAAGCACGCTGCCGCAGCCCAGCTGCAGCCAGCTGGTTCGTTCGGTCAGATTGCCTGCCTGCGCTGACGTTTTTTGGGGGGTTCTCATTTCAGTCTAGGACCCCATGCCTGGGGCACTGACTCACACCCCACCTCACCAATGCACGACGTACAGAGCAATAGGGATGGAGTGCAACATAAATACCGGGAGCACAGGAGGGATGTGAAACATTCCATCCCTGTTCTGCAGCCTGGTATTATTTTTTTCTATTTCATCCAGATGCATAGATTTCATTTCTGGTAGTGTGCCACAGCTGATAGCATTCATAATGGAGCCATTCAGGGCATCTCTGAACATGCACTTTTCCCACATATAAAAATGTACCTGAAATTTTGTAAGATTGAATACTCATTTGCCAATTTGAAAAGAAAATGGGGGAAAGAGGCTTATAGAGGTTTAAGTCTTCATAGAAAACCAATGGAAAAGCACATGTACATTGAGAATGATGTTGACATTTCTGAAAGAAGAGATGTGGTGTTTTATCTAAATTATACCACAGCTCTTCAAGATAATGTGCTGTGTAATAGCTACAGTTTTAGACACTATTTCATTTTCAATTTTCTAGACAAAAAGCATGATTCTTATCCACCAGTTCAGTTCAGTGTTTGACAAATTATTCGCAGATACTTTCCAGCTACACCTAATACAGGGAAAGCTGTATTTTAGGGGAAAAGGCTACATTTCCCCCTTCTCTTCCACCAGCTTTGTCGGGATTCCGAGGAAGCAGAGGTGTGTGCTGGCTGGTGAGGCTGGTGGGAGGAACAACCCGCAGACCCGCTGAGTGCTGTATGACCCCCCTGTAATTCACCCTCAGAGCACGCACAGGCAGGTTTTGGTGCTTTGAAGGGTCCTGAAGCACAGTGGAGCAGCAGAGAAGTGTCGCCTGGCTGGAGAAGGCCCTCAGGACCTCTTGGGGGAGCTGTTCTCGTGTTTAAAGCAGGTCCTGAACACATGCATTTGTCCCCTTCTGTGCAGGATGTTCCCCTCTGCAGTGCTGGCTCAGTGCTGGTGTGTCTTGTGCTGCTGGGCTCGTGTTACAGAGGTGTTTTCCTTCTCTTCTGGCAGCTGAAAAGGTATAAATCCTTTTGACACCCACTTGGCATCAGTGACGATGGCGCTGGCATGGCCTTGTCTTTATCTGGAAGCAAAGCACCCTGAGCTCTGGAGACCACTCCGTGGGTGAGCCTCGCTTGTCTGTGCGGGTGGGGGGCTTGCTGAGAGGTGTCTGCAGTGCTGAGCTGACCCAGGGTTCCTGCCACTGGGACAGGGCGCGAGATGTAGAATAATCAGTGGTCTTGATGGAGCGTGCTCCTCTCTTGCGGTTAGTGGATCAGCATGTTCTGGGTCAGGGAGCCCTTGGAGGGGCAATGAGATAGTGTGCCCCCACCCCCCTTGGCCTGAACTCTTGTTTCCAGCACTGCTTGATCAATATTCTCAGTATTCTAGGAAAGTTTAGCAGCGTGGGAAAGGGATTTCCTAATTCTGTATGCTGGGAGACATCTGCAGGTGTGCTTCCTGTGAGTGATGCTGAACAAGGAAACCCAGAGCCCTGAGTCAGAACCTGTTCAATTCTCACTCAAAGAGAAGCTCCCT
>NW_010128686.1:23780-38835 GCF_000699245.1 Pterocles gutturalis | reverse complement strand
TAAGTTAAGTTAGATGATGGGTGCCAGAGGCTCCTCTGGAAGGTGCTGTTTCCACTCCCCTCGGCTGCGATGGGATGGTAAGCCTGCTCCCTCTACAGGGGGTTTTCACTCCATCAGCAGTGATTTGTTAGCCTAGAGGCAGAAAAAGTCCTTTCTCCTGAGAAGTCTCTTCCAAGATTGCAATGAACAAAATCCAGAAAGATGTTATTTTTTGTGGTTCTCAACAAAACACGAGTACAGGCACAGGGCTGGAGGTGGTGCCCCTGCCCTTCAGCAGCTGGGGATTTGAGTGGGAGGAGGACACTTCGACATACCTTGTAATTAGCAGGGAAAGGGGGGTTTTCATGACAACCATGAAGCAACAAAATATAAATTAAACTCTGCTGGGAAATTAAATTCAAAGAACAGAAATAGTTTCCTTGGCAAGCCAAGAATAATGCTGGCAACACTCAAACTGGTTGCTAAGTGAGGGGGCAGAGCAAGGAAAGGATAACAGTAGCTGTGATTATTATTGCTACCTTTAACAATATATACATTAAAGGTAATAAGATTGTGTGTTTAAAACTAGGCAGCCTCCCAGGATCACAGGGATTACTTTGTGAATGGAGTAAGGGAACCAAGGGTCAGTAAAGCCTTGGTATGCATCTTAAAGGGAATCTGTCTGTGGTCAAAATAAATCTGTTTGTTTCTGTTGGTCACTAGGAAGGTTGTTCCCCCTCTATAAATATGCAGGGAGATTTTTCTCTGCAAGGTTTAAATGGGTGCGTGTGCTTTGGCAATAGCAGCGTGTGATCAGAAGGGGGAACTGTGGAAAAGAACAGCTAATTGCCGGGCTTGCAGGCGGTGCAGGTGAAATTCCCTTCGTCGGTCTGTGCCTTCCCATCGAGCACGTGGGCCCTGGATGGAGGCAGAGCTTCCCTCTGGCTGTGGTGGGCACGGGATCAAGGCTGTGCAGGGTGCCCGCGGGAGCAGACTAAGGAATGGAAATGGCTGTGCTTTGGTCCTAGTCTTAAATAATTTGCTGGCTGGGAAGGTGCTGTGTGAGTGTTTAATAGTTATGGAAAATGCTTTTGCCACAGATAATGCAAAGTTGCCCCAGATCAGCTCTTTGTGCATCTTCTTGGACTGGTGTAAAAGCTGTGTCATCGTAAGAAACCAGGGCATAACAGCAATGCTTCTGCAGTTAGAGTTACTGACTAAACTGGGTGAGCTGCTATTTTGGGGCAGGAATTCCTTCAGTAGGCATGGCAGGGCAGAGTGTCTCGTGCTTCCCTTGTATTGCATGGCATAGCCATCCTCTCGGAGGGGTGTTAAAGGTCCTTCTGAGCCAGGCTGCCTTGCTGGCTTGGATGCAAACTTGGAGTAAAAATATAACGTTTGCTTGTGGGAGCTTGCCTATCCCCACGTGTATTGTCACTTCTTGAAGACACACGTGTTGTGATGAGCAGTTACCGTGTTACAGCCCCTCTCTGCCGGCTTGCTTGTGATCCCCTTCTCCCCAGCTGGTTGGAGTTGCTCTTTCATGCACGCTCACATGATTTTGGAGAAGTTTGCACAAAAGGGATAGATATTCTTCAGCATACCTCTCTGTTCAATAAGAGAATCTTTGCTTAAATACAATGCAGAATTTCCCATCTGCTTGTCGAGTTCTCTTGCTACCACGAAGAAGAATATTTCAGCCAGATAGATACCTGGCACTGGAGGATGAACTATAGTTACTCTCACAGATTACAGCATTTCCTGGGATCTAAGAATCAGGTGCCAGAAGACCTTTAGGGGTGAGCAGGGGGTGTTTAAGTTGCATTTGTCAGCAGCGATGGAGTTGAATGAAATCTGTCCATCCGTTCACTTGCTGTAGCCTGATGTTTGCCAGACGCTGGACAACATGAAATGCGCCTGGAAGAAGCTGGTGTGCTTGTGCCCACGCTGCGGCAGGGGAGGGAGCCAGGAGGGCTGCGTGGGGCTGCCCGGACATGGGGGCTGTAGCTCAGGGCTCACTCGTGGCACTTGGCAGGAGCTGCAGTATTGGGGTTGCTCCTGAACAGAACCTTTTTCTTACTGAGGGTCTTCACTGCAGCACCAAAACAGTGAACAAACACATGGGGAAAGCCTCTGGAAGAAAAATCTGAATTTCGAGTTTGGTCAGGTGCCATCCTTAGACATGCTGTTCCTTGTCTGCAGGTCTCACTTCAACATGGGCTTAGAGGTTGTGTTTAGTAGTTTAACTCCGACTGTAACCAAGCACTTGGTGTTCAGGCTGCACTTAGGAGGGTTCACTAACAGTTGAGTATGAGTATGTTAATATTTAGGTTTGTCTCTTAAAGAAACAGCCTTGGGCAAAGCCAGACTATTTTGCTTGTAGCATCACCGGGCACATGCTGCTGAAGGGGCGGGAGGGGGCTCTAATGTCTATGGGCAAAGTTAATGTGTCAAAACAAGCACTCTGCTAAATTCCAGCGTTAGAGGGAAGTGGGAATTTTGCTGGGTTTAAGCAGGAACTAGGTGAAATGAAACATGAACATAGAGTAGATTTGATGTTACTGTCCCCTGCTAAAGCCAGCTGTGTGACTGGTCATCAGAGCACTGCTGGGACACGGCTGGCGGAGCCCCTCCTGTGTCTGGTGTTGGTGGGGGACGTTGGCCATAGCACAGCGTTGCCGCATCCTGACTTGGGTGGCAGCAGCAGTTCTGGCTTTGCTTTGTGTAGGACCAAGACATACACTGTGCAAGGTCCTCTGGGGAACGCTTCTCCGCAATGTTTGTACCGTTTTTAGTGTAAATGAGGTATGTGCTTCTGTCCTTGGGAGAAGGAGGGGCATACCTGGATGGCAAAGTGATTAACTGGCATGGAGAACTTGCAAAGTTAGATCTCTCCTTGGTCATTAGGCTAGACACTTGTGCAGCCAGAAGAGCTTCAAAAATTGTTTGTAGTTTGAAGGATGTCTCCAAACTACTGGCTTTAGTTGGTACCACTATAGTACACTATAATTTGAATTGCTATTTGGTTTTCTGTCCAGTGGTTGTTGGCAGCTCCCATACAGAATCCTTGTTTTAATGTTTATTTGAATGTTTAATTACTCTATAATAGCACAATAATTACCATGTGGCTACAGAGGAATTACACGGTTGTCTGTACTCTGTAAACCAGTGTCAACCTCATCCGCAAACAAATAATTATACAGCTAACATACCTGTTTAACTTAAACGGTTATTAGCAGAGAAACAGGAGAAATGTACAAAATGCAGTTGCTGCCTTATATATAATCCTATGTGCAAAATTAATTAGTTCCCTGATTTATTTTACTACTACAGTGTTAGATGATATGAACTGGAACCAGGAAAAATATTGCTAGAGAATCAAAGGCGGATGAAGGTCCCTCTGAACTGTGTGACTATGTGCAGGTTATTTCATAGCCTGTTGTTTCTCTAGCTGCAGGCTGCGATCAAGCAAATTAAAATATTTCCACGTAACTTCGCACGTGCTCTGGCTGCATCTCTGAATTTGGGGCCACTTCTAGAAACTGGGAGGCAAACCACAAGGTGGCAATGTGTGCAAGGAAATGAAAATGCTCGCAACTGCCTGAAGCTGCAGCACTCCTCGAAGATCAAATTATTCAGCCTTGAGATTCAACCGTATTGACACTTGTCCTCTTACAGCAGTTGGAACAGGATTTCAAGCATCTTTTCCGTTTTAGAAAGATTTTATAGGTGTAAGAATGTAAATTTGTTTTTCCAAGACAAAAAAAAAAAAAAAACCTGCAAGAGTGAACATCTCTTCTGCCTACTTTGTTTCATGCTGGTAGATATCTTCAGTAAACTTGTGTTTGCTTTAAGTTCAAATGTTCCTCACTGAATATTTGGAAAACTCCTTTTCTTGGGTTGCCAGTTTCCTGCTTGGAGAGCTGTTCCAGCTCAGCCTGTCCGTGTGCTTCTGGTGTGGCTGGTGCTCTGGGTATGGGACATGGGAACAGCATTGCAGCTTCTGACCCACCGACCCCTCCTCTCCTCCTTCCCTTGCTTTTCGTGGGGCATGGTTCCAGACTGGAACCTGTGGCAGATGCAGGACTGCATTTCTGGGGTGCAGCAGGTCCTGCTGATCGCTGTGTTCAAGCAATAGCGTACTGGTGATTGAGACAACCAGGGTTCGTCCCGTGTAAATCCATTTGCAGATCTGGATTCTCCCCAGGGATGCTGGGGAAAAAAAACCCTGAATGGTGCTTCTTCCTAAAGAGTGCTGAGTTTGTTTCCTGGGGTGTTGCCTCGGGGAGGGCGAAACTGGCTGAACTCAAGGGAGCGCAGCTCAAACACAGTGTCACGGGTTATCCCGGCGCTGCAGGAGCAGCCGGTGCCCAGCTGTGACCCTGCACCGCTCGGCAGCAGGGAAGAGGCGTGTGATGCTGTGGGATGGTGGTGGGGTGCTGTGGAGAGCCGGAGCAGCTCACCTGTGGGCTGTTGACCTTGCACAGGGTCTACTGGCCACTGGGCATCCCCTGTGCTAGCCGCCTCTGCTGTCCCGGAGCTCTGCCTGGCTGCTGTGGCTGGAACCTTCCGTGTGCCACAGGGGGCTAAAAATAGGCAGGGTTCAAGGGCAGCGGCAGGTCAGAGGGGCAGTGGGAGCGTTTGTCATGGGAAGGAAATTCCCTGTGCTGCTCTGGAAGGAATGCCCAGGCTGGGAGCTGTCTGCGGGGCGCCTGCCTTCGGGGGCTGAGCAGGAGGGGAAACACGGGGCTGGGGCTAGGTTTGGGAAACATCCCTTCATGTTAAGCATCATCCATCAGTGACGAAGAGTCAGACTTGGCTCTTGGTGCATGATTGCCAGTGAGAAATAGATAAACTTTGCCAGCTTTGGCTTGCTGGAACATAGACATGAACTGCTGGAAGCTGAGATGGAAAGGTCAGTGATCAGCTTCCTAGTAGGAGAGGTGTCTTTTTGGAGAAACACTGTCCACAAAGCCACTGTTACCAGTTCTTCCAAAGCAGACCTATTTCATGCCCAGTCTTATTTCTCTGAGGGAAGGAGGATACTTGGTTCCCTGCTTTTTTTATGAAGTCAACTCATTTATTTGCTCTTCAGAAAGACTCTTTACAGCCCCTTAAGGACCAGCGGCGTGTGGCTCTGGGGTGGGAGGCTGCTCTGGTGCTGCTTGCTGTGCCAGGACAGCTCTTCAGCAGCAGAGACGTCTGCAGTCCAACACTGCAAATCCCCATCCAACGGAGATATTAGCAAAATTAGGAGTTTAGCTGTTACCCGCGTTCTCCTTGAAGCCCAACCTAAAGCGTTAAGACATGGTGATGTGTTGTGAGTCAATGCAGTGCAAGGGGAATGTTAATCTTCTGGCAGAACAAATGCTGTGAATTATTGTGTGTTTGCTGATCTCAGGGCTGCTTATGCCCCCCTGAATTTCTCCCAACCTCTTTGCCCAGGAGAAGTGCTGCCGCTGCCGGGGACGTGGCTGGTTTACTGCCTGTGGACACCAGATGGCATCGCACCTGAGTGATTGGAGCCAGACCCAGCAGAGTCAGAAGGAAGCTCAGCTCTGAGTTTTTCTGGGCATGGTTCCAGGCAATGATATCTTTTCCCACCAGTTGTGAGGGATCTGAACTTTAGTTTGCATGAGAAGCTTAAAAAAAGCAACTGTTTAAAAAACAGAATCCCTTTTCTAGCTTGTCTGGTGCTTTGGGAGCGCTGGTGCCCAGAGCAAGGCTTCCCATCAGCCCGCTGGCTGCGTGCAGAGACCATGCATGAGTGCAGCCGTTCCCTGAACCTGGAGGGGCTCAGTGTGGGGCTGGGGCTTTCCTACATAGACCTAATGTTGGCGTCAATGTCTACATCAGCAGCAGCATGAGACAGGCAGGACTTTAAAGACATCATAATGCAGAGCAGGACCAAGCACCTGGGAGCAGCACTTTCGCAAAGCCTTGCTGGCATATCTCACAGCCGGCACTGGCTTCCCTATGTGGGGGTTTCTGCCTCTCTGACTGTTACGCAGGCATTGTGTTGGGGACTTCCAGGTGAAATAACCCCAGCCAATTCCAGAAAGCTCTCCAAATCCATTGGGAAATGCTCACAAAGCAGCTCTGGGTTCTTGAGTCCTAAACCCCGGCATGCACCCTGCTGCAGCAATTTTCCTGGCAGCGTGAGGGAAGATGCAGAGACTGGGACTGGGGTGTGCTGCTGCTGTGCTGGGCAGCCCGACAGCCAAACAGGCCACTGAAACCCATCCTGCCCAGCCCCAGGCTAGCCCCTGCTCTTATCTTTCCTTTCCCAGCTTTTCTGGTCGTGCTTTTCAAAATGCTTATATTCTTTTGCTGTTACTTGAGCTTTTTTGTATAGTTGGAAAGCTTCCAAAATGCACAGGATTGTCCTCCAAAAAGCATTTAAGGTTTGGCAGTGGAAAAAGTCAGCCCTTTAAACCTGTCTTTCTAAAGATAATGTTAGTAAAAAGCTCTGCTCTTCCCAGCACAGCTCCTTGGCAGGGGCAGGTCAACAGGAGGCAAAGCTGCACACTGCCCAATACATCCATGAGCTTTAGCCACTTGATTTGAAACAATTGTGTGTTCTGTGCATTTATAAGGGCTCAGTTCAGCACAGAAACAAACAGCAAAGATGATGTTCACTTGCATTCATCTGTGTCCTGCAGGAGAGGAAAGCAAGCTTCACCAGCGCAGATGATTTTCAAATGAATTGCAGGGCTGGGTGGGGAAGTCAGAGGCTCTTTTCTGAAGAATAGAGCCCTTAGTGTCTGCGCTGCAACACTGTTCCCCTTCTGTCCGTCTGTCTTTAGCTCTTTGTTATGTCAACATCTGTAGCTGTGAGTAAATAGCGTAAGGGGAGAATACATATTGTACCCTGCTCCCGCAGCCAGGCGGGGGCCGCGGGGTGCAGGGACTGTGCTGCCTTTGTCGGAGCGAGCCGCTCTGGAGTACGTGAAGATACAGGGCTCCCAGAGCCCCCCGGTTCATGGTGAATGGTATTGCTTAGTGCTTCATTGACTGGGTCCTCGGCCTGTGCAAGCCAGAATGGCCCCAGTGTCAGTCCTGGGGGTGCGCTGGTTTGCTGGTGCTCAGCACCTGGTGCTGTGAACGAGACAGGATGCAAGTGCTTGTCTAGTTAATTGATGAAATGTTCGTGTTTTCTCTTGTCAGCTCCCTCCAGGTATTTTTTCAGATTTGCTGACTCCTATGAATACAAATTGTAAATATTTATAATTGTGTAAATGCTCAAGACTGCTGGGAAAACAAATTTTCTCAGCAAGGACTTTAACATCCTGCTCTGCCTGCAGCCAGTGCCACCTCCGTGTCCTCCCAGCAGGTTCCAGACAAAGTTGGCAGCAAGAACTGGTCCCAGAGCAGAGGAGCTCTGCAGTTTTTGTGGGAATGGGCAGCTGCAGGAGATGGTTAGTGGTGCAGAGGGATGGCTGCCGTGAGCGTGGCTCTTGCAGGCCCCCAGAGCTGTGGCACAGGAGACTGACAGCGAGATGCTCACCAGCTCTGGGGCTTACGGAGACCAGCTAAATGTCACCGGCTGCGGGAGGGACGCAGCCCAGGCAGAGCACCTTCTCTGAGCGGTTTGCTGTGCGTGGGGAGCAGCTAGATAGTGCCCGTGTGGCATTTCCCTGCGCAGGGAACCAGCTAATGAGCAGGTGATCGTCTGTTTCAGTGCAAGCTCAGAGCACGCTCTTTCCAGAGGAAAAATAAGGTCACAAGTACTTGCCACCTAAATGTTGTTGTGAACTGTTAGTTAGGCTGCAAGGGTAAACTTCGGAAGACATTCTTCATCTCTCTTCTCCATTTGGCTGCTGTTGTATAGCTCTTCAATCAAAACGCCAGCTTCCTCGGAGCAATTTCTGGCAGCCCTGTCCTCTTCTGTCCGGGGTGCTTTTGCTGGGCCGTGCTGTGCTGGAGCTGTTCACTTTCCAGCTGTGTTCCTGCTGCGGGGTCAGCATACCTCCTGGGAGCTCACCTGCAGGATGGGCTGCTGGGGTGAGCTGCCTGTTTCACGCACCGAAGGGCACGTCTCATCGACGGTGCCGTGGTGAATCTTGCTGTGGGATCATGTCCCATCTCAGCCAGGGAGGGGGCTCCGGTGCTGCTTCCGTGCTGCTCTGCCGTCTAGCCGTGTGTAGGGTACATACATTCAAAAACAGCGGAGCGGTTCGACAGCCCAGAACAGGAATATGGGGCGGTTCTCTCTGAATAAAAACACACTTCCCCCATATTCAGTTGAGCTGTTTCTATACCCTCTATTAAATTAGATGGAAGGAACGATTACATAAATCGTTCTTTCCACTGAAGTTTGCATCTGTTAGCTTCCCCAGACGGTGTTCGGTGTGTGCATTGGACTAACACATTGCTCTGGAGCACAGACAGATAGCGAGGAGGGACCCAGGCACCAGTTTTCTCTATTTTACAAAGCGTTGGACAGAACTAGCTGGAAGACTCTGGCACCGTAACTGGATTTGCAACTTTCCAATCTTTTTTTACAAGGCTAGTCAGATGAAGGGTGTTCTCCAGGGCAGAGTCATGCCTGCGAGTCCTGATGCAGTGGTGGGTGCACTGTGAGCCATCACCGCAACAGCCTGCGGCCAGAAATTCCAGCACGGGCATCGGTAATTCAATCTGAAGTGTGTACATGTATTTATAGAAAATAGGGTGAGAAAGGGCCACACGGGACAGTTTCCCTTTTGCTGTCACTGCCCCTCGTGACAAACACTCTTCTGGACTGCGCTTCCCCAAGAGGCTGTCCAGGGTGGTGTGGCCGTGCCTTGCTGGCTGGTTCTGGGGGTTTGTGAGGTTGTAGGTGCTCATCTCTGTTCTGCAGGCATCTGAGGAGCCTCACAGCGTCCCTCGGGCAGCTCGTCCTTCAGGCTGGGGCACAGGGGATGGGATTTAGGCAACTCGAGCCTCTGAATGGGGTGTTGGACTTTGAACCGGGGACTGGAGTGCTTTTCCTTGGTTCTGCTGTTGCACAATTTACCTCAACCAAATCCTTGCTGCTTACCTTCTGCTTTTTTTCCATGTGCCCTTGGGGCAGGGCCTGCCTCTCCTGAGTGTCCCTGTGATGCTTTGCAGGATCGGGGATGTGTCCTGACACTCTTGCTGTAGCGCTGGCAGCTGAGGGAATGGGCATCACTGCTGAGGAGGTGTGTCTGAGTAAATACACATACGTTCCACTATTTACAGAACACTTAATTATTTTAGGTAGCTAATTAGCATTTCCTGTTTTGACACTGTAATATAATGCGTGCTACAAGAGGCTGTTCACGTGGGATAGGGCTTCCCTCACTTTGCAAGGAGCCTTTACCTGTCCTTTCTGTTCAGACATGCTGTCTGCAGGGCCACTAGCCATTCCCTTGGTTGCAGCTGAGTTTTTTCCTCCTTTGGAGGCTTGACAGTAGATTTTTATTCCACTGAGCGCAAGGGGAAGACTTTTAAAAGCACAGAGGACTGTAAGGAACCTAATTTCGCTGGAAGGTTGGGTGCCTAATTGTCCCTTGTGCCATTAAAAATAGTCTCCCCGTCTGTGTTCTGTTGTGTTTGTGGGCTCTTCCCTCCACACATGGGAAAGAAATCGATTGATCAATGTTTGTTATAAAGTTATGAACAAATGCCTCTGGTCTCCTTGATGCATTGATGTCAGCCCAGTGTGTTCTCCTTGCTAACAAAATCAGTTGCAAAGTCAGCAGGAGGCTTGCGAGAACACAGAGCGTGGGTTTTGTTTGCATAGCACACAGGGCTGGCTGCTGCTTAAATAACAACCCATCCCTCTGCTCGCAGATCTTCTGACGGTGGCGGGTTTTGGTTTCGCTTTAGGGATTGTTGTTTGAATAAAAGGTCATTTACTGCCTGATTGAGGGGGAAAACAACAGTGCAAATGTACAGCGGCCTCCTGCACACTGGGGTTTTTCAGCGGGCCCACAAAGCAGGTGGTGTGGGGAGCTGTAAACAGCCCCAGAGCACCACGTGTGCTGCACCAGCGGGATGTGCAGGATGCTCAGCACCTCTCCAGGACCCAGCACTGCAGAGGCAGGTGGGTTGTGTGGGATGCTCAGCACCTCTCCAGGACCCAGCACCGCAGAGATGGGCAAGCAGGGGAGCTGCCAGTCAGTGCAGGCAGCAGGCATCCCATCCTGGCCCTGTGCAGCACCTCCCGTGTAGCGGTGCCCTCAAGAGGAAAGCCAGGGGAAGGAGAGCTGGGGAGAGGAGGGCTTTGGTGCCAGCACCAATGGATTTAGCTTCTCTTGCAGTAGTGGGCTCAATTCTGGCAGGTGCCAAGTGCTCAGTTGCTGATTGGCAAGGTGCAGATGCCATTGCCGCTGGGATGTGGTGTTTGCGCAGAGCTGAGGATGCGGCTGGTGAATCAGGGCAGGCTCAGGACAAGGTTATTCTGTCCCTCAGCTCCCAGCAGGCATGCTGGCAAAGACCTCGTTCATAACTGCAGAACCAGAGACTGCTGGCTGGGGTCAGGCTGGGCAGCCCCCTCCCCTTTAACTGCTGGTGGTTCCAGAGGTGATGGATGGGTCCTTTGCAAGCCTGGGGCTGGAGTGGATGGGTCTGGAGCACCCTGGTTGGACTGGCTGTCACTGGAGCCGTGACGAATTGGTGCTCCAAGCAAAGCCCCCTCTGCGTGCTCTGCCAATGTTTAACCTGCACACTGCCCAACGCTCATCCTTGTTACGTGCTCTGGCTGAGGCTTGGTCGATGACTGCCCAAGCGGATGGTGTTTGCCACCCAGGATGTTGCAGTCTAAGCCCTACCTCCCGCCTGGGGCTTCCTGCCGGCTGCGTGCGAGCAAGTCCCCTCCTGACACTCTGCTCAGGGCAGGGCGTCACGCTGCAGGGGCAGGGGACATCCCTGGGGACAGGCTGCAGGGTGAGGTGGGATCACAGACCCAGGGCAGCCGCAAGCCTGCCTGCACCTTCTGTTCTTGCCAGTTGCTCCTCCGGTAGGACTGCTGCTTGGTGTGGTGCCTCCGCCATGGATGCTGCTTCCATCTGCAGCCTCTCTGTAGCACTACACGAAGTAGCAAGGCTCTGGTGTTGGCTGTCGTGGGCATCTTCACCACCCTGCCCGGTCCATGGAGCAGAGCGTGTCTGCAGGGTGGAGAGATGGCTCACGGGCAGCTCTGCATCATCTGTTTGCTCGCAGTTTGTTTGTGATGAGCCTCTTGTCTTCTGTACTCTTGCAGCTTTTATCTTTCTCTTCTCCCACTAAATTTCAGGCTTTAAGACTTGCAGTAGAATTAAGCTGTCATGTTTTGCTTCACTTACCTTCAATATTTATGTGTTATTTTTAATGTATGTAAACAAACGTGTGCTGGTGACACTAATGAAATGCAATTATCACTTCCCCCTTTTTTCCCAGTGTTTCCTGGGTTTCTGCTGGAACAGCAGGAACCAAAAATGTGCAAAATGAAGAGATATGTTTTTAATTTGTGGGAGTTCTTAAAAGGTGCCTTTAGGTTCAGATTAAACCCCACAGCGGAGGTTCAAGGGAAAGTTAAGAAAATCAATTTTCCCAGGCTAAAAAGAGCAAAACCACTGCAGTTTATATAGTGTCCTTTGTTACTTGAATCAATAGCTCTGTTCCCATGAATGGCTGAATAATCACTTTTTTATATAATGTTGGTACACACAGCCTTAGCTCCTCCAGGCTTTGTTGTTGAACCTGCAGTAAAATATTTTTAATCGTTAACAGTTTCTTGCTCTTATCCTTGTTTAATGTTTTCCTCTATCTGAGTCTGGCTCCGAGCTTGAAATGTGGAGATTATTCCCTGCTGTGGCACTGGCATGAAGTATAAAAATGTTTCAAATAAATTAACGTTTTTCCAAGAAATCATAAGAAATGTCAAGCATAACGGTAGCTAAATGCAGCATCATTTGGGTTTCTTTTTGACGGGGAATATTTTCAAATTGTCTCTTCCGGAATTGCTAATAGCGAGAGGAAGCACACCCATCTCAGCAAACAGCCGTGTTCCAGGAGAATGGCTTGAACACGCGTCTGAGGAAGAGCTGCGTGCTTTTGCCCTGTCCTGATTCAGGGTGAGTCTTTCTTTCAGTGCTGTGATGGCTGCAGATGCTGTGAACAGCCCTGTCCCCCTTTCCCTCTGTGGAAGGAGTTATTTTCCTTCCCGGTATTCCCACCGCTGGCTGGGGGTGGGACCGTTGGTGTGAGTGGAGGTTACAGACCTGTAGCAGGACGAGTGTGTGGGTACCTGTGTGTTGGATGTGATGGAGGACACTCTAGTAGGAGGCTTTTCCTTCTCTTTAATGGTTCTGCTGTCCTAGTTATGATATTGCCAATTGCCTTGCAAGGACATGATCCCTTCGAGAACCAGGCAGGACATGCCTTGGAAAGGCGGACTGAAAACAAAAGGCTGTTTCTGCTTTGTTTTCAGTAATTCATATTTATTACCGCTTTGTATTTTAAGCATCACCTTTCCCACTTACAAACAGTTACATTATTAAAAGATATTTTCAGCTGATAGGAGCCTTGGCAGTAGTTGTCAAGGCTAATGCTCTGACATTTCGGATCGCCCACAGCTCATCAGCTGAACGTGGCAGCACATCGCAGCCAGCCGTTAGGGATGTGTGCCTGCAGCGCAGCGTGCCTGGCAGCACCAGCAGCTCCTGTCTGACCCACCGGACCGTCCCGCTGCCTGGGCACATGGCAGGAGAGAAAGGGCTTCCAAAGGGCTGGGGAGCATCCAGGCACGAGGGCGTGAGCAGTACACCCTGCTCTTGAATGGGATGGAGGGTAAGCACCCAGCCTTCCCTTCCAGTGTCTGCAAGAGGTTTTCTCCGTCTCCAGCCAGGCTTTGCATCTGCAGTGCAGTGAGGAGGAGCGTGGTGCCCTTTCGAAGCCACCTGCAGCTCTGTCCCGGGACCTGCCACGTACCTCTCTGGGCTCCTGATTTTGTCCAGGGTGGGGGTATGACAGACATCTTGTTCTGCCAAGTGCTCTGAGGTTTGTGATAAGAAATTAATTTAAGCAGAAATGTGTGGTGGTCTGTAGCATGCTGGACTGCAGGTGGGTCTGGGCTGAGAGCCAGCTTCTGCAAAGGTCTTGGCATGGCCTTGGGACTGCAAAGGGAAAAAGACCCCACCCTGGCCTCTGCGTGACGGTGTGGATGCAGGCAGTGAAGGCTGGCCTGCATCAGTCATATTCCGTTTCCTAGAAAACTGGGCTGATGCTGCTGCATTTCCAGGGGTGCACCCAGGCAGGGTAAACCCTCGTCAATGGCTTGGTCTCCCCAACAGGCAGAACCAGCCTTCCGGGGGTCCATGGGAGCCTCTGAGCAGCTGCTCTGGGTTCAGGAAGGGCACAGCAACTGCCTGTCCTTGCTCTTATTTATAGGACAAAACTAGATAAAGACCAAGTTCTGGGCTGCTTTGTGGCTTTGCCTTTGTAAGGAGCTTGGCTGCTGCAGAGTGAGTCCAGCACGCACCGAACTGGTGGAGAAAGATGCCGGTGAGGTCTCTTCTAATCTCCGCTTCGATCTTCAGCTGATTGGAGTGTCCAGCCTTAGTGATGGCATGAAGAAGTCAATGTTGTGTGTGGTTCCTCCAGTGCCCACTTAAACAGAATGTGCTTTCACGGACACAGTTCAGCATATAAAAGACACGTTTCCACCTGGTTACAGCACCTTGGAGTAAAGGATGGATGCTGGGACTCTTTATTTCTGTTTTTTCCTCTTCAGAAACAGTGGAAGAGAAGAAGTGTAGTACGACTGACACTGGGGTAACTGAACATCTGCTCGGCACCCAGCTGAGATCGTTAAAGGAGAGGTGTAAGGTGTTTGCAAAGCAAGCCTGGTGTCACAAACCAGCTGTTTTCCTGAGTCTGTCCAAACCAGCAGCACTGCCTGTATGTTACCTGTGAAACTGGGGGCTGTGCCCACCCACGGGACCACGTGTGTCTGATTTCTGATGGTGTCACATTGTGGGAATGGTCTGGGGGAAGAAATTTGTCTGGGATATATTCATCTCTTCCTTGGCTCTCTTATCAATGAGGATGTTTCGGTGAGATCTTTATTCATGTTAGCTGGGGAAGCTCCAAGCATAACATTGTGGAGTCCCCGGTGCCTTGTCCGTGTAGCTGGAGCCTAGACAAAAATGTTGTTTTTCTTTATTCCCGTGACCACTGGCTCCTGATGCCCGTTGGGATGTTTCAGCCCTTCAGGGGCTAATTAGACACACATGTTTCAGCACAAACTTGTGGTTTCTTTGGACAAGCATTTTAAATCGCAATCCTGTCCCTTCTTGTGTGCTGTCAGTGCAATCCAGCTCCCTTGCCTGGGCTGCTGTGGCAGTTACATTGTCCCCATGTATAGTTTAGTGTTATATTAGACTTTAAACCTAGCTGTTGCAAAAATATTGCCCATGTACATGTCATGATTTTAAAAGTAGCAAAATAATTTGCATGTATGTTTCCTGCAAGATTCACCCAGTGACTGGGGACAGGCAGCATGTTGGCTGGGGATGGTTAAAAATGGCTGATTGCCTTTAACGAGGAGAGCACTTAACGAAGAACGTGCATCCTACTAGTCCAGCCGGAGGGCAGAAGGAAGGAACGAGCGAGCGGGGTTTAGCTGCTCTGTGCCCCGACTCCTGATGTGTATGGACAGCTCTGCTCTGAGCATGGAGGTGTTGCCCTGCTCCCTGGGCTTGTGCATTCCAGATCCATCAAACCCTCCCGTGCAGGAGGCTCAGAGGCATTGGGAGCTGTGGCTGGCAGAAGGAGCCTTGGGTGGATGCTGAGAGTGCAAGGCATGAAAATCTGCCACGTACCTGGTGGGAAATCCCCCCTGGGGCATCATCGCGTGTCAGCTTCCATCGCCAGGAGATGCCTGGGCACCCGGACCCTTTGGATGTATCTGGTTATTCAGATAACAGCCGTTCTCGCTGTGTCTGCCCCAGGCAGGTAACTTGCTGGGGAGCTGGGAGGAAAACCAGCGTGTCAGCTGGAGGCGTGCGTTGCTCCCGAGCTCTTGCTGTTGGCTAGTGCCTTCTGCTGGTGGAAACACTTCTTCCTCTTTTCTGCCCTTGACAACAGC
>NW_010128686.1:18291-23749 GCF_000699245.1 Pterocles gutturalis | reverse complement strand
TTTAGGGAAAGAATAAGGAGAAAACATGAACTAAACATCTTTGTTTTCTGGGGTTTTTTTCCTCATTGGCTTAATTGCAATAATGTTTATATCACATAATATAGTGCAGCAGGGTTGTAATTTTCCTATCATGTAAATTGCAGGCTGAAAATTGTGTTAAGAAAGGACTGTAGAGAATGAATTGCTGCTTTCAGAATGACTACTGCTGGCTGACAATGTGACCGGCAAATGGTTCCCAACGGCAGGCTGGGTTTGTGGGGAGCGTCAGCGAGCTCCAGCATGATGCTGAACGCATCTCGGCACATGCTGAATAATACATTGCAGCTAAAAGCCACTGTCTCCCTTCAAACACGCCTCTCTTTCTTGCAGGCACTTAACAAAAAAGGACACATTCAATTTGCCCAATTTTGTGTCTGTTTATTGCTAAAGGAGATACAGTTAAAAGGGACGTTATGAATTCCGTTTCCACGGTTATTTGTGAATGTTTTTGTCCCTGTGAGACCCGTTGGCTTCACCCGTTTCTGGGCAGCTTGGCTTTCCTGGGGCAGTGGTTTCACTGGTGTTCCTGTGGGATGCCAAGGGCTGCTCCCAACAGCTGGGCAGGCAGGTGGACGAGTCAGAGAAACTCACTGAGGTAACGTGGGTCCTCTAGGAAACCCCAGTGCTTCCACCCTGACCCCCAAACGCCTGTCTGCCTTGGCACAGGCCAGGGATGGGCTGGAGACGCTGCTTTGACCTTTTGTGAAATTTTCTTCTGCTGCCCCACTGGTATTCAGGCATATGGAAGTCACAGTGATAGCAATTCAAGAGGCTTTGACACACGTTAGGTCACCTCTGAACACAGGGCTTCCAAACGTGTCTGTGTTCTGTGCTAACAGAAACACAATTTTGTGGAGTTTAAGTTAAAACTTTCTGTGTGGGGTTGGGATGTTTGTTTTTATGTTACTAGTAGAGGTTTTTGCTTAGTTTGTTTGAAACAAATACTGCGAAGTTGGTATTTAAAAAAAACCAACCCACCGTGTTTAATTTCAGAAAACAGGATGGCAGTGCATCATCTGGGGTTTCCAGCCCGTTGGTCTGGGCCTGGGGGGTTTGCCTGGGGCCCACGGGGTCAGTCCCGTTGTCCCACTCCACTTGGGTCTGGTTTTGCACCTCGGTGCTGTGCTGTCTGGGTGTTTCGGTTCAGCCCCGTGGGTACCGTTAGTAGGCAGGGGGTTATTTGCTGAATGAATGGGAGTGCTGTATGATCAGGGAGAACAAAAAGCAGGCTGTTCCGCTACTGTACACTCCGATTTGCTTCCAGGCTTTTCTGTTCAGTCAACTGCAATGCTTTGGACACGTTAACACGCATCGGAGTGCCTGGCACATCACACCCCCGCGTCCCGCGGCAGAGCCGGGAGGTGTCCCGGCGGGTGAATTCCCCGCGCCCTGCTCTGTGCCGGGGAGCGCGTCGGCTGAACGGACGGGGCCGTAATACATAAATGACCAGTTAATTTAGTGTGACGGGTGGCTCTGAGATGTTAGACTAATTCTTGTTAATTGTTTTGAAAAACACCAGTGTGGCCATACTCACAGTGGGTGCAAGCAGCCTGTGAAATTGCCAATTTAATTAGGGGGTTTTGCCAGTGTACAAAAAGGAGTTGCTGAATTAACTTGTTTTCTCATTGCCTCGTCCAACTCGGTAAGCACGTGTTATCTCCATCTTGCTTCCAAGCTTAGTTTTAGCTGGTAGGAAAAAAATTCTGATATTTGAGTCTTTCCTTAATTTTTATATACTGTTCCACAGCACCATCAGGGTTTCATCGTTGTTTTTTCTAAAGATACCGACCGGCGCTGGGTCTGTAAAAGCATGCTGTGGGTCTCGCTCATGCTCTGCTTGGTCTGTAAATTGCAGTTCTGTCGACGCTC
The DNA here is from genome assembly GCF_000699245.1 of Pterocles gutturalis. NCBI lineage: Eukaryota > Metazoa > Chordata > Aves > Pterocliformes > Pteroclidae > Pterocles > Pterocles gutturalis. The sequence goes on along the minus strand of NW_010128686.1, from coordinate 21,841 downwards.
CCTACAGCAAGGGTTAAGCTCCTTTTACCAGACCAGGAAACAAAATGTGCTGGGAATAAAGCTTTCTGCATATATAATTCCGCCACACAAAGTCTGAAAAGGCTTTTGATTATTCAAACCTTAATTTTTTCTTCCTTCCGTGACTTCTCGCTGGAGGAACTTTTTTGCATGTCGCCGGAGCCGAGGCCTTAAAGTTTTGAAGCACCAGGTGAAGAAAGCAATTTCATGGTTCACGCCACCATGAATGCTCTGCTGTAATCTCCAGCCAGCAAGCCCCTTCCGTTCGAGTTTGGGATAATGAAGGGTTTAACTTTTCGGTTCTGTCAAATTAGTTGTGGGAGCGGGCGGAGAGGCCCCCTTCCCTTCGGGTTTTGCGGAGATTGCCTGCGCAGACAAATAAGTGAGCATTACAGGTGATTCTTCCTTTGCGCGGAGGTAGAGAGGGTTCCATTTATTGCCATCAAATGCATTAAGCTGGAAGTCAAAGCCCTTCGCTTTTTGCTGGCTGCTAGTCTGGACCAGAAGACAATCAAACCATAAGGGTCATTTTCTGCATGAGCTAACCTTTTCCTCTCTTATGGTTTGAAGCCTTTGTTGACAATGAGATGCTCAGTGGGAACATTAAATTAACACTTCATATTCGTGGCTGTAAATTTACTGGCAAGCTGAGGAAAAGTCAGGGAAAACAAACACTCCATCATTTCTGCTTCATTTAGCTGCTGAATGGGGACACTCTCACCTGCAGAGAAAAGAGGTCAGGGCAGGCAGGGATAATTTTAATCTGACTCTCAGCCTAGTCTTTAGTGGCAGTGGATTGTGTTGCATTCTGTGCTGAAAGTAAAGGTGAGAGCGAGGTGAGAGCAAGAAAATGGATAAGTACCATGTGAAATGCTTAAGAGACCTTGTTGCAGGCAGGGATGGATGGCTGGGCTGGTTACTACGGAAACTAGCGGGCTAAATACTATTAATTTTGCAAACTGCAAAATCAGTTTGCTCTCAGATAATAGCTGCATTAAGATTTCCTCGTGTCAGCCGGGGGATAGCTGAATTCCTCGGCTGAAGGTTTAAAAAACAAACTGCGTTCCTTTCACTCCGAGATAACGATGCTCGACAGTGACTTCATCCAAGTCATGTTCGATGTCTCCTGTCTGTTTCCCGGGTCATGGCGATGGTTTCAGGGGTGATGGGCAGATAATGCTCGTTTGCTGCGGCGCTGGCTGATGCGACGGCGCTCGGCTGTCACCATCTATTAGTGGGTGACATTTGTGCCCAAGCTTCCAAAAAAATCAGGGTGTCTTAAAACTGGCTGTTTTGGGGTTTGCCTTATTCCATCATCAGATGAATTGTAAATGCTGTGAACAGGAAAACCTTCATTTCCGAGCGGGGTTTGGAGACCCGAACGAGGTGTTTGGAACAATGCACGATCTGCAGTGCTGGCGTTTGCTCCTGTTGCTGGATATCCGTGTTTCTGTCAAAAACCTGTTAGTAAAAGGTACTTCGGTTTACATATCTGAATTATTTTTGGCAGTCTTGCTTCTCTGGCAGGATCCGGGCCCGTGCTTGGGAAGGAAAAGGTCCCGCTATGGGTGTGGAGCAGGAGGCGAGGGGCCGGGGGAGCAGGGCGGCGTTTTCGGGGACAGGGTTTCTCCTGGGGGGGTGGGATGGGGCTGTTGGCGGTTTCCAAAGGGAAACACAATGTTTTCTTCCAGCTCCTCCTGTGTCCTCCCAGGGGCAGGGGGCCTCCAGCTGCTGGGGGGTCCCGGTGCCCTGCCGGGTGGTCCTGGGCGTGCTGGGCAGCGGGTGAATGCCGTGTGCTGCTCCTGCCTCATTTCCCGCAGGGCGGCGGGGTCAGCCCGGGGGTTAGCCTGTGGTAATGACCCCGTTAGGGAGCGGAACGGACCCCCGGCCACCCCCCAGCCCCTGTGGGGGTCACCAGGACCTGGCTGCTGAGCATCCTGGGGGGCAGCTTGGGGGAGCGCAGAGGAGGGAGGCAGTGAGAAGCGGAGAGCAGGAGATTAAGGAGCTGAGAAAGTGACAAGCCGATAATAGGAAACACTTTCAGCAGTCGTAATCCTTGACATGGAAGGACAAATAGGAATGCTTTTGTTCTCGAATTTAGATTAACTTTCGGTTCAGGAGCAAAACTTCAAGTAAGTTGGTGCGCCCACGTCTCCCGGCGCCGCACGCAGAGAGCACGGCCGCGGTTCATTGCCGCTGACCTCCTGGAGGTGCTCCAGGGAAACAGCCCGCAGATAACGCTGTGGGGTGAAATGTGAAGCACAAGATGCTTTCCAGAATTATCTTTCCCTCTGATTTGTGTTGGGGTGGCTGTTCCTCCGCTGCAGCGTCCCCAGCCTGTCTGCTCCCACCCGGCAGGGCTGGAAGCACCGTTTAATACATTTTTTAGTGCACTTGGGAGAAACCAGGCTTCAATGAGAGGGCTTTGCAATCGGCAGTTTGTTGGGTACACGGCTCCTCAGGAAGGTCTGAGGGAAGGAGGAAAGAGACTTATGTGGAGCACGGACATTTTTATGGTAACTGGAGATGTTATGTGGAGTAACAGTAAAGGGAACTGCTTAAAATAAAAATATAATAAATTCAGATACAACTGATTTTTGGCCAAATGGCTTTCTGATCCAATTGCGGATAATTGCAGTACCATGCAGCAGTAACACAGAGGTTTTAATTAGCTGTTCTTGCGCGCTGACAGGCCAGAATAAACGTCTGTTTACCTGTGCTTGGGGATTTGGAGTGTGAGCAAGGGCCTGGAGAGGAAAACATGCTCCTCGACGGCAAGAAAGGGGAGATTTCAAGATCCTTAAAGCAAATTGGGAGGAGGAAGAAGGTCAATTAACTAAAAACCTCTCCGAAGGTAACCAAGTGTTGCTGGGAATACTGTGCGTGGCTTCTCCCCACTGCTGTGAAGACGGTGGCTGTGAAATAAACAGCAGAAGAAATGAGCTGCATTAGCCAGACTAATGAATTCGCAAATTGTTAGCAGAGGAGGGGTGCCTGACATCCTCACCCAGGAGGGTAGAGGCACCACGACGCAGCCCCCGCTTTTTTTCCTGCTGGTGGCCAAGGAGATGAGCCAAGGTTCCCTGCAGGCTGGTGCCAAGGGAGGACAGAAAAATGCGGGCAGGCTGCGTGGGCTGAGCGTGGCCAGCCGGCACGGGCAGCATCCCTGGGGCTGCAGCAGGGCTGCTGAGCCCGGGTTTTATCCGACGAGGATGACCGACAGCTGTATCTCGTGGTCCCCTGGCTGCTGAGCTGCACCCAGCGTGCCTCCTCTCCTGGTGTGCAGGGCTGGGGGCTGTCCCCAGCTGGCCAGCCTCGCAGGGCACACTGCTCTGCAGATCCATCGTCTGTGCAAAGGCATTGGTTTGGGCTTTAACTTCTTATCTGAGCCCCGTCTGAAACAAGCGCTGTTCCGTGAGGTCTGAGGAGGACACGTCCTTTTTGAATGGTGTCAGCGGCAGCTTGTGCCAGAGTTCTGCTGCTGGTCCTAACTCAGCCCCAGGGAGATCTGCAAGCTCCGGTTCTGCGGCCG
>NW_010128686.1:4157-18264 GCF_000699245.1 Pterocles gutturalis | reverse complement strand
GGAGCCTCGCCTTGCTCTGAGCTGGCAAATACGCGCCTGAGCTGATTTCTTAGCACAGGTCAGGCTGCCTACGTTCACTCTTCTTTGGCTTCCACTCCGTGAGTTCAGCAGCAGGAGGGCTGGCGGTGTGTGGCACACCCGGTTATCAGGGGATTTATGAATCTTGGCAAAAATGGGGTGTGTGCTGTAAACCCCCATGGCCGGCTCCCTGCGCATCCCCGGCAGGAGCAGCAGCGGGGCTGTTCCCAGTCGCTGCTGGGGTTTTGGGCGCGGGGCTGGAGTCTCACACGTGGCTGCTCCCTGCAATCTGTAACTGTTCGAGTTCCTTGTGGGGGTTTTGGGGGTTCGAACGCAGCCTTGTGCTGCGAGTTAGCACTCAGCTGCCACCCGACCTGCCACGAAGCAGCTGGGTCTGCCTCGGGGGTGAGAATGGCTCCAACTCCAGGAGGGTCTGCAGGGCCACAAGGCATTGCTGAGGGCAGCTGGGGCCTTCCTCCGAGGAAGGTGCTGCTCAGACCCCAGGTTCCCGGGCTTTGGGCTGTTCCGGGGTGCTGTTTGCGGAGGGGTTGTTGGAACAGGCAGGCGTGAGGAGCGTGGGGTGAAGGCAGCGGAGCTCCCCGGGGCCCCGAGCAGGGGGTGCGTGGCGTGGGCAGGATCTCAGCAGGGCTTTGAGCAGCCCTGTAATCTCTGAGTCCATGGGGTGGGCTTACCCCAGCTGATCTCCCCGTGGGTGCAGAGCAAGAGTTGCTTTGCCTCTGTGAAAACATCACCATTTATTTTACTGGCCTCTTAAAAGATAAGGTTGAAACACGCAGTGCTGTGGTTGGGGAGAGAAAATAAAGAGGATCAGACACAACCCCGTGTACACATGATAATTTCTAGTTCTGGCTTATCTTGTAGGAATTACAAGATACTGAGTAGGAAATAAATCATAATGTCAGGACCAAATGCCATTTTTTTCTTGGTGTGATTTGCAGCATCCCAGTCAAACAGATAGATTTCATTCCCTCTGGTAGGATTCTCCCCTTTAATTGAATTATGCCCGGACTAGCAAATGGGATTCGTTGAGATACAAGGAAATTGCCATTTGATGAAACAATGCTTTACTCCCTTCTCACCTGCACAAACATCCTTCAGGAAAACTATTATGCAGATATCCTTGATTACGGGCTATTGTTCCTTTTGATCTCTAGCTTCCTTTATCACAATCAACAACAGCGTAATACCACGTGAATATTGTACAGTGAGCACCCAGGTGCATTTGAACTGTCCTCCACAATTGTTTGCTGGCTATTTTCTTAGATCTTCAAAAGAGTTTTTTTGTTTCTATTTAATTAAAATGCTCTCTGCTGCAGACAGCTAATTGACAGGCAGATCCAGTGTCAGCGCATCCCGTGGGGTATCGCAGCGTCTGTGTTCACTTCCTCTCCTCGAGGTGGGGCGTTTCAGAATCATTACTGCTAATGACTACCAGGAACGCCATTTCCTGATAAATTATGAACTTCAGTAATCTGAAGTGATAGAGAGATTTCTGTGTGCAGATGTGTTGCTGCCACAGGTGAAAGGGTGAGTGTTGCAGTTCCTGCCGTTCGGATTGGAGTGCTGACTCCTGGAACTACAGCCGCGGGTCTTTGAGGGGTTGTTCAGGTCTGCAGTGTGAGCTGAGCTGTGTCTTGAATGCAAACTTCCCCTTAATTCCCGATTCTCACTGCTGAGGAGGCATTGAGAGCTCCAGGTTCAAACCCCAGAAGGCAAGGGAGAGAAGCCAGGCTGCTCAGTTCTCAGCGGATGGTTTGGGGGGGAAAGGCTGATCCCCAAGCCCTGTGTTCTTGGGGACGGCCATGCAGAGATGTCTGCAGGGGGCACGGGGCTGTCAGCTGCTTTGTGGAGGAAATAAGCAAGGCAAGGGAGGAGACTGGTTAATTTTGCACTTGTTCATTTTTTTGTAATTAACTCTTGTAGCGCAGCTTCTTAAAAAAGCAGCCCCTGTGCCCTGGTCACCAGGGTCTCAGGGAGGGGAGGTGGCACTGTGCAGCCAGGGAAGGGAAAGCACAAAAACCCATCTGCCCTCGGGAAGGTGTCGGGTCCTGCGGGGTGACTGCCCCTGAAGGCTTTGCTTCCCGGGGCTCCTGGGGCTTGCTGGTGTCCTGCCCCTGCACCGTGCAGAGCACCAGCTCCCCTGGGTGTGCCCTGCCCCAGAGACCTCCGGGGGCATCTCCGGGGAGGGGGGGCAGCTCCGAAAACGACAGATTAATTACACTGAACAAACTGGCCTTGGCAAACGTGCTGAGCTTTCAAAAGCCCTTTCTGTACCTGGCACTGCGGATACTCCTCTCTGCGTAAACTTGCCAGAGTGTCTTTCTAACGGAGCCTGAAAAATGAGCGGGCAGACCTGGCAAGGTTGGTAATAAACTCTGTCTCGATCTACGAGGTGGAGAGACGGCAACTAATCTGATTACAGTAATGCCATTTCTAATTAATTTACTTGGAGCAGCGGCTGCTGATCTGTACCACTATTAGCGAGCTTATGCTGTTTACAGGAGTTGTGATTAATATGCAAGAATCTGTCTGCACGGCGAGGACACGGCACGGGCTGGAGCAGAGGCTGGGTGGTCTCCCCGTGCATGAGCGATGTGATCCCCGTCGAAAGCCCCGGAGCTCCCCCCCGGCTGTGGGAGCCCCCCAGGGCCACACACCCCCACGAAGGGATTTCTGCAGCAGCCTTGTCCCCAGCCAGGTGCCAGCTTGACCGAGGAGCTCTAGGGGCTGCTTGTTCCATGTGCAGGGCAGGTTGGTTCACCTGCCCCCCAGCTGTGATTCATAAGATGCGTTTGTTCTTTAACACACCTGGGCAGGGAATTTACCAGCCAAGTGCAAAATACCATCAGGTGCTTTAAACCCCCAAGCCCTTTCCTGGCGCTTTCTGGGCTCTGTGAGTGCGTGTCGGAGGCTGGGCCGTTCTGGGGCGCAGACCCCACGGCGCTGTGTGCCCCGCCTCTGCCCCGTGCCGGCTGTCGGGCCCCTCACTCCCAGCCCCGCTCTTTCCCCAGGTGGACGTGTGCTGCTTCATTTCAAGCGTAAAATCGATGCCTACTCTAGCAGTACGCGAACCAAAAGGAAGAAAGCAGAAAAATAATTATGTACTGATTCGGTGGCTAGTTCCATTTATTAGTTTCACATCTCTTACAGAGCTAATTACGGTGAATCTCATTAACTGCATGGCGTGGGCTGGAGAGCGGCTTTCCTGCGGCTCTGCTGATGCAGACCTAGTGCCTCCGCACCGGCAGTGAGCATCAGAAAATCTTGATTTCCCAAGGCAACAGGCTGGTGCTGATTTACATGGTCCCTTTCAGCACATGCTGGTGCTCAGTGGTGAAGACTTAAAACGCTGCTTGTCCTGCCGGGTCAGTTCTTTGGCCCCGTTACAGCACTGGTTCCTCACTGGGGGGTTTTGCTGCCTCTACATTAAGCTGTTTTTCTGGGATGGGTGTCCACCACTGCTCCCACCCTGCAGGGCAGCTTTCTGTGGTGCCTGTTTTAAATCGCCTTCCTCAAGGTGAAAGCACAGCAGAAAAGTTCAGGGGTCCATTTCTGAGTCTTGGCCTTAAGCAGTCAAAAAAAAAAAATCTAATTTTTTCAGCCTTCCTAAAGCTTGAGGGGATTTTTAGGAAGACGGGGGATTTTTAACCAACACCCAAGTGCACCAGCAGACCCCACCTGCTGGAAGGTTCAGGGGAAAGTGACTATTCGTTCATTTGAGATGGATGGAGGGCGCTGCTGACAGCAGTTGTCCCGCAGACTGGAGTGTTGCCCCACTTCCCCGTCGGCCATTAGCGGGTTTGGAGGGGCGGAGAGGGCTGCGCTTGGTCTGTAACGCGGCGTGCAGAAAGTCCAGGGGCTTCGCGGCCGCGGGCCAGACTTCAGGCCCCTGCCCTGGTGTTTTGATGGGAACCAAGGCGGTGTTTCTGCCTTTCAAGGGCCGTGTGGCAGGCGAGAGATAGCGCGGCGCCGCGGGAAGGCTTTGATTGCCGCAACTTTCAGCACGTGCCGATGGCTCCGTTGGATTCCCGACAATGAAACCCGTGTTTGACTCCCAGTCTAGAAACCGCCTTTAGCGAGAGATTGGGCTTTGGCTGGGGGCTGAACATGAATAGCAGCTCCAGCCAGCCTTCCAAGTGAGGAAATTGCATTTTTTTAGGCTGGGTAGGATTATAGTAACAGCCTCTTTGCAGGCTGTATTTTCACAGAAGTCGAGCAAACTTTCATTTATGCTCCTTGCCTTGACTGAAGCTTAAGGGCTTGTTGCTTACTCCTCTAGTGCCTTTTTGTGCTGATAGGGACAGAAGACTGATGCAGAAGGACTGTGGTTTTCCTGCTGTGCACTGGGTGTGCAATTTACAGTGAGCAGCTTATTTTCATATTTTTATCTAACAGATGAATAAAGAATAAATTTTGCCTAGGTGCACACATCCTGCCATTAATCTTTCAGCCTGATCTGAGATTAGTAAAGGCTCAACAGCTAAAAGTGAGACCACGTCTTTTAATCCCAGCAGCCAGGTCTGAACTCTGAAAATACTGATGTCCCCATTCCTACCAGTGGGTGCTGGTGTGGAAATGTCTCCAAGGGCCTGGGTCGTAAGTAGTGAGCAGATAACTTATCAAGCATGTTTGTCGCTGTATGACAAACTCCGTCGTTGTTAGCTGAAGCTCTGCCAGGAGCCTGGGCGGCTGCGGGCAGGTTTCTGCAGCCAAGAGCGTGCAAGGGATGACAAGGCTGGCACGGCAACCCCGTGGTCATAAAGAGATGCGGTTCCAGTGCGGGTTTGGATGGCCATGGTTCACCCAGAGCGTGGAAGGGGGGGAGTCCGCGGCTCAAGCTGCTGGTCAGGTTTGCTTGGATGTGGTTGCTGTCGTGTGCGTTTGCATTTTGCGATGACTCCCAAGACTTTGGGCGCTTGGAGTGCTGGATGTTGATGGCAGCAGAAGCAAGCTCTGTTCAGCCAGGAGTGCATTTCACAAGGAATACAAATTGTTCTGCTGCCAGGTTGTTTTCTTGACCATACAGTAACTTTGTAATTAATGTGTTAGCTGGTTGCCAATTAACAAGCAAAATTCTCGGCTGCTGAATGCTTTTCCACTCCCAATGTATTCCCTTTTTCTCTCCTGCCTTTCATCTCTGCAGCCAGCCGGATACCACTGCTGAAGCCATCTGCCCCTTTGCTCTGGGAATTGCTGCCGTAGCTTCTGGCCCCTCGCTGCGTCAGATCCAGCCCTCTTTGGGCTGGCCGTGCTGCTTCGTGATTTTCTTCCTCCCTTCATCTCTGATCCTGTTTTTCTTCACTCTTGGCTGCCTGGCTGGCTCGTTGGGGTCCTTTCCCTCCACTTGAGACTCCAAAACCCCACTGCTCCATCCCAGTCCTCCCTGTACTGACTTTCCAAGCCGTCTCCCATGCTTCAGCGGTGGTTGTGAGATACATCTGGTGGTTTTTTCCCTGTTGCTCTAAAGGCAGCGTTAGCTCTTTGGGGATATTTCTCTGGTGTGCCAGATGGTGGGTGACTCTTGTGCAGGTTTGTTGGGGACAGAGGAAATGTCTGTGTTGCTGGAAGGGACGGTGGTGTCACCTCAGTGGAGGTGGGCTGGGGAGCGAGGGCGGGGTGACCGTCCTGTCCCCAGAAGGCTGAGCATTGCTGGGGAGATGCTCGTCTGTGGCCCAGGCTGAGCGACTGCGTCACTGGAGCTGGGGTTGAAGTGTGGGAAGGAACTGAAGGTGACGGAGGATGGAAGCAGGTTCTTGCAGGGCATGGTTCAGCTCAGCCCCAAGTCGGGTGACCCAGGCAGGGCAGGTGGGCTGGACACCAAAAACACCTCCTGGCGCTGCTGGCAGCGGGCTGGCGTGGTGCTGGTCTCCGCAGCTCCTGCTGTGGTCATGTCTGGGCAGAGGACGTCCGATGGTGTGGGAGCCACCCTGCTCCCTGTACAGCATCTCCCGTGCCGAGCTGCGGCTCCGGGGACACCCTCTGGCTCTGCTCTCCTGCTTTCTTACAGCACCAGCAAAAGTCCCTCGGCGCGTCTGACTCAGTTACCTATTTATTCTCTCCATATGTGTCGTGTGTGTCTCTGGCATGTATATTTATATAAATTCTTACTTGCCGGCTTCATAAAACTCCCGTTAGGAGTGGGGCTGGGTGGGGGTGACCCAGATGCACAAGAGGAAATGTTTCATATCTCAAGGAGTGCCGTATGTGCCCCCCCGGCAGCCCCTCCCTCCCGCCTATCAGATGTAGGGCTTAATGGGCTTAAGAATTAGAGCAGCTGCTTGGTGCGGAATTTATTGACCGACTGTGCATAATGAGGGGAATTAAAAACCTAATTGGCTGAGCCGTTCCCTGTCAGTTTGAGAATTTTTACTTTTCTCGGGGCTTGATGTTTTTATCAAGGCTCCTGGACTCTCCCCTCCCTCCTCGCTTTTCTTCTTCTCTCTGTTGATGGGTCTGAGATGTGAGCGGGCGGGAAGCCTGGCTGTCTCCCTGGGATGATGCCACTTTTCTCGAGCAGGAAGTGATGCTGTCGGGGGTCCAGACCCCAGCTGTGGTTGGAGTGGCGCTTGGGGTGGGCTGCCTTGCGAGGGGAGAGGAACAGAGAGGCGTGGGTCACTCCCAGCACAGGAGCTGTGTCCCCTGCCGGGGCGGTTGTCAGTGCCCGTGCGTGGGCTGGGGTGTGCTCTCCCCAGCAGAATAAACTCTGTTTGACCTCCCAGTGCCAGCACAAGGCTGGACCTTGCTGTATGAAGGAGGGAGGAAGGGGACACTCACCTGGAAGACGAACTGTGACTGGAGCACGGGTCCTGCCCTGTGCACACTACCACGGCGCTGTAATAGCTCTCCTTTCGATCGAGCCAGCTCATTACACGCCTCCCTGGGGAAGCCTCACCTGTGCTTTCTGCTTCCTTTTTCCACCCGTGTATGTGGAAGGAGAGGATGAGTTTGAATTTCAAAACTCTGCATCTAAAAACCTTGCTGTGGGTTTCTTCCGAGGCAGCGTGCCCAGGGCTGTGCCACTGGATGGGCACTGCTCCCGTGGCCCGGAGCACGTGTTCCCGTCACCTGTGGGGACACAGCCGTAGAGACCCCCTCGGCCATCTCTGGGGACACACAGCATGGCGCTGCAGCTTTGAGGAGTGGTTGTAGCTGATTGCCTGGTGTTGCCAAGCGCTGTTCTGACGAGACAGTGTTGCAGAAGGAAGATGAGTTGAGTGCATCTCCTGTGGCTGAACAGATCCTCCTGCTGCGTCTGGCGGTGGCTGGAGCCAGGACTCTGCGCCTCCAGCGCACGGGGACCAGGAGAGGCTTTTCCTCCTGCATCTCTTGCTCCTGGAGAGGCTGAGTGGGCACGCAGACAGCCTCACTTAAGGCTACATCTCATTACTACATTAAGTCAACAACCACTTGAGTATCCAAGGATTTTGATCAAAGCTAGATATTGAAAGGGGAGACAAAGAGCGGCAAACTTATTTGACTTCCACTTATTTCCAGAGCCTGTTGAGCACATGGCTGTACTCCTCGCTGGCGTGAAGTGTGTTCCCGCAGAGCAGCCGCCTGCTCTCCGCCTCCTCCATGGCCAGCAGAAAGGCTCCCACCCCAGAGCGCGGGTACCCAGTAGAGGAGAGGCCAGGCGGCCACCGTCCCCTCCCTGGGGACAGTGACCCTCCGGTGCGGCCGCTCTGCCGGAGACCCTGTGAGCGCGTAGGTGTGTGCCTGGGACAGGCATCGAGCGTTGCTGTGGGCTCAGGGGGAACAGTCAGAAAGGAGCAAATCCAAATTACTGATTGCTGTTTGGGTTTTGTTCAGGTCTCTTTAAGTCACTTTTTTCAGTGTAAGGAGCAAACCCCCAGCTGTCTGGCTTTTCATGGCTACTGCAGCATCTTTTTGGAATGGGAAGAGTAATGAGTTAGAAGCAGTTTCCAACGTGAGCCTCAAAGCCGGGGTCCAACGCAGGCTCCTTGGCTGACCTTTTGCTTCAGGTGGGGTTTGCCACCTAAATAATTTTGGAGTTTTGGGCATGTCTTGCTGTACCCAGTTCCCCCATCTTTAATACGGACCCTCTTCAGCCTCTGACCGCCTGTGTGGAGTTGTGCAAGATGTCGGTACAGCATCAAGTACCTCAACGCTGCCAGCATCCCAGAAAAAAGTCTTTGCATTGTTTACACGGAATGGTAGCAGTATGTCGGATTTTAGTGGAGGCAAGACCAAGGGGTTTTACTGCAGTTCGGTTTGTTGTGGTCACCCTTGTATCCTTAGCCCTCTGTACCTGATGGCGCTGTAGTAAAAATAAAAGTAATCTACAGTAAATGTGTCCTGGGTGCCTATTTCATGATAAAAACACCTCAGCGCAATGAAATAAAGGGTTACTGAGTCTCAGTAGTGTCTACAAAGGGGCTACTATCTCTTGAATTAATTTTAAGTCCCCTCCAACAGTTCTCTGTTTGCAGAAGGCTGGAAAGCAGTAAGAGTAGCAGCAGCTATGATGCTTGTTTTTCTCCTTTGCAGGTGTGTCTGCAGGCATCACCACTTCGGGCTGAATTAGACCTGTCTGATTATTCATGCTCCCGCTACGGAAGCAGCCGGGATGTCACGGGGCTGAGAGGTACTCCTGCTTTGCATTAAAAACCACTTTTGTTAACGTCCGAGTCACCCTTTGGAAAGAGGAAAGCAGAAGCAGCAATCTGTTCCTGCTGTGGCTGAAAGGCTATTGAGACCCACGGAAACCCAAAGTTTAACGCGGGAAGTCATGGTGAGGGGAGAGCGGAGCACGGGAATTTACATTCAAGAGGGAGGAAAATGAGGGATTTGGGCAGAGAATAACTGATAGGTGCTGCGAATTCATTAAAAATAGGCTATAAAAGATACACTACAAGGTTCTGGTGACAGACCAACAAAGCGTTTTCTTCCCCTTCATTGTTTATACTGTCACAGGATCCTCACAATAGCTGATAGTTTAGCCTTGTACTCCATGCTTCATTATCTATTATTCTATTTATTAATGCATTCTTGGCTCTTAGTGATGTGATAAACCATCCATGCTTTTCTTTTATGGTTTAATAGGATTCTTCTACAACCCCCTCCCTGTTTACATAACCTTGCCATTCACAAGTTATCTATCATTTATTTCCGACTCTACGTGCGCTCGATAAAGAGAAGGCACCGAGGGGCGTTCAGCCCGCGGTCTGGCAGCGCTGTGTTGCTGGTTCACCTTCTTCATCATGAAGGTTTCCATGAAATCCAGTTCAGGGCGCTGTTTGGGGGGGCTGCCCCTCTGCGAGGGTGAGAGGAGATCCAGCTCTCGTGGCAGGTGGGGTTTGGTGGCACCTGGGCATCTCCATCCCTCTCCGAGAGGCTGATCCAGGCTGGGGCTCATGAGGGTCTCCAGCCTTCAGGCAAAGGGCTGGGGGTCTCACCAGCCCCCCGCGGAAGACCCAGACCCATGGAGGTGCTAAGCTTGGCTTTAATAGGAAATAAACAGGGATTAGGCGTTGATTTGATGCTTTCTCTGGGAAGCACGGGGGCTCCTTTTGAGGAGCGTGGCTGGTGTGACGACTCGGTGACGAGCAGAGCTGGGGCAGAAGCCCCCGGGTTGGGCACTGGAGTGGGACCCCCAACTTTCCATTAAATACCCTTTGGAGAACGGAGGGCCAGTGTCACTGCGGGGTGCCTCTCCATCAGAGGCAGAAAATCATCTAAATATGACACCAAACCTTTGTTAACAGTGCCGGGGAACGGGATGCGAGACCTCATTTATGATTTCATTCATAATCCCTTCAAAATGAGTTGGTACCAGTATGTGATAAGTGGATTATGCGTGAGGCCCAAGGAAAGCCAGACACAATTAGTGCTTTAATAAACCGGTTGTATGCATTACTAACAACTAAGTCAGGAGGGAATTGGTGTATTTACAAACCCTAATTAGTAGTTTGTTACTGTGATACCAAATTTAAACAAATCTGTAGCATCACTGACCATCTGGGTTAGAAATCTCTGTTTTGAATTTAATTAGGAAATAGTTGTGACAGAAAATTGGTCCTTATTAGTTAGCTAATGATCAGCATTCCCCTAATTGAAATGAAGAACTGTCTGTCAGGTTTGTGAAACGTTTAGATATGAGCAGAGACAATCAAAAAATATTCACTCACTTAGGACTTTGCAAGCTGTGACGATTGATTAAATACCCCCTCCCCCAAATATTTTAACAAATAAAATGCAAATGACAGTTATGAATGTGCACGATACAAATCTGGCAATTAGAGAGATGTGTGCGTTTCTGGGCTTGCTTTTCCAAATGGTTAGGAAGGAGCTGGCCCGGGCAGGGGGTGTGGATGCAGCTGCTCCCCTGCCTGAGCACGGTGTGCCAGGGGCACGTTCGCTGGGCATCCTCGGGAAGGGCATTTCTCATCCCGGAGCGGGAGCCAGGCTGCACTCCCCATTGCTTTCCTCGAGAAAGCAGCTTGGTGCCGCAGCAGCACGGAAACAGCCCGGTTCTGGCACCTGTCTGTGTCGGTGGGAGTTGGCCGTGCCCAAAAGCCGCAGGGTCCGCAGGGCTGGGGGAGTCGTCCTCGGTGCACATGCGCCCTGCGCCGAGCAGATTGTGAGCATTTAACGGCTGATCCTAACGGGGGAGTCGGGAATGGATCGTTTTCTGCAAGCACACTTACAGCAGAAGTGAGCATCTCAGCCTTGCAATCAAAACACAGATATTTCCTCTAAAACGCAGGCTGCGGTTCTTAATTAATTTTCACTTTCTCCCTTTATAGTCCTCCGCAGCACTCTAGATATCAGGATGCCCAGTAAGCTTTCCGGATTAAAGAAAACGTACCCTGGCAATAACAAACAACCCCATCGCTGCGGTTCCAGCATTGCTTGATACTGAGAAACTCTTTATATATAGTAACAGACAATGAAGTTTCTGTAGGGGCTTTAAATCACTTAATGTTGAAAGGAATTCCCAGGCGGCTTTATCAGTCACTGTGTAAAATTGTTAGAGATCTCCACCAGCTAATAAATTTGATTTGGGGTTTGTTTTGCTGGCATTTGCACAAACCCTCTGAGAACTATAGTTACTGTATTCTCATACAGTATTTGAATTCAGGATTGAAATGCCTGCTTCCCTCTCCTCTGGGAGGGGAAATAAAACTTTGCAATAGCATATGAATGTCGGTTGTTTTTCTTTTTAAGCCGGTGCATTATTATTTGAGGAGATATAGTGTTTGACAAAACCATTTATTTTGTTTCAAATATTTTATGGAGTAATAAAACTAGTTTACATTGCTGCCACACGTGGGGATTTGTGCCTGTTAACGTGTAAGGGAGATGAGTAAAGAAATGGGTGCCCTGGCCCCGCCGTTTGTCACTTTATGGCCCTGGCCCCCCTGCCCCACGCAGGGCCGTGCAGAGGCAGCTGATGAAGCCTGGGTTTGGGGTGGGCTGCGCCGAGCCCCTGCCGAGGCTGCTGCAGGAGGGGCATCGCCCGTGGGGCTCGGTAGGCACTGCCGAAAAATAAAGGCAATGTTGTTTTCTGGTCTGAATGTTGTTTTTTTCTTTTTTTTCCCCTACCCAGCACTCACAAATTTATCATGAATGACCCCTTTTCATGAATGTTCCCGTTCTGAATGGGAGAGAACGAGCATTTTTAATCTAGAAAAGTCCGCTCTAAGGGAAGCCAACTGCAGCTGAAGGCTGTGCACCAGCTGGGCTGCACCCACCCTGCGCCGAGCCCCTCTCCCGGCTCTGCTGGCCGAGGTGTCCCCGGGCTAAATGCACACCACGGGCAGTCTTGCTCAGAACTGAACTTGCTCCATTTTTTTTCCTCCCACTCCCCGACTTGGAGGAGCTGGGCTGGGGTTCAGCAAGTCTTGCTTGCAGCCCCGGTTTGTTTTGCCCTTTCCCTGGGCTCCCTTTCCTGCCATCTCCCCGGCTGGGAGTCTCTCATCTGCGAATGGGGCCAGCAGTAATCCTCTCCCAGCTCGGCTGCCAGGGCTTGGGGACACGATGCCCTTGAGGGGCTGGGCGGTGCAGCTGGGCAAGTGCTTGTCAGGAACCTAAAGGTGTTTGATTTACGGGATTGAGGGGAGCAGGCATGCTTGAGTTCACTTGCTAAAGCAATCGGGACTGTCCTTGAACCTCCCCGTGCAGCAGGCGGGGAGCCGCATGTGAGCCCATGCAGGTGTCTGCAGACGCGGGCGTGTGGCCATGCCGCTGCACCAGTGACCCATGCCGCTCCCACACCTCCGGTCCGGGCAGCTAATGGCAAACCCAGAGCCTGGCTGTGCTCCCTGGCCGCGGCTCTGCCCTCTGGGGCACGGCAGGGCTCCGGGGCTGGCAGCGTCATGTTGTCCCTCACCGCTGACGGCTCCAGAGTGACACTGATGGTCTCCAGCGAAAAGCCCATCCGTCCACCCCCCTCACGGAGGATGACAGCTGCCATGAAGCTTTTCGAGGGGGGATAGGGTTTAATGCCCTGGAAAATCCAGGACCCTGTGGAGCATGCAGAGGGATTTGCAAATGGGGCGCGTTGCAGACGCTGCTCCGCTGGTCAGTTAGCGGGCATCTGTGTCATCTGCGAGGTGGGTTTGGAGCATTTTCTATGGAAAGCAGAACGTGGTGCTGACATTTCCCCAGCCCTGGGTCTCAGCCCCATGATAACACGGCGTGTTGTTGTCCTGCACAGTGTCCCTCGTGCTGGTTACTGCTGGGTGCTGCATTCCGGCACTCTGGGCAACGCACCTATTTGTCTGCTAACGGTGAGTCCGGCCACAAACGCTGCTCAAGTAACTGCAGTGTTTCTGTGGTGTACGTTCAGCATCATTTTTAGCTCACCCCAAAACTAGTGTTGATTTCAAAGTTGTTTTACTTAACGTATGAGAGCCAGGTCTGGAGGCAATGCCAACAAGCCCCCTCCCCAAATTCATCCTCGTCCTGTTTATAAGAAGGTGCCTGCCTGTGCAGCCGTAGAGCCCCGCGTCTCTCCGGGGCGGTCAGTTCAGATGATTTTCGTGCTGGTGCACTCTCCTGCTTTTCTGAACAGGCACCTCAGTTGTTGGATGCCTGATGAGAGGTGTCTCAGGTGGGAGTGGGGTGGCTGCCCTGCCTGGGCAGGCAATAGCTGCAGGGTGGGTCTTTTCCCTGGAGTTTTCTGCCCTAAAACAGCACATGAGGCTGTTTCTGGGTGGATTTTGGATTATTTTTTTTTTTATGCTTTAATAGCTTGGAGTGAGCATTTGCCTGCAGGCCACGTTATCTGGAAATGGTCTGAGATGCAGAGATATGAATAAACCCTGCACAGCCAGTTGTCCTTTTTGGTGCTTGGGGTTTTTTTCCTTGTTTTAAGATTATTCATTTAAACGGGAGTGTTGAAGTTGTTTCCCTGGTTGGCACCCTGAGCGATGTGCTTCGCCGCCGTATCTGCCTGGCAGGAACATAGAGATGGCCGGGGGACACGTCCTGGCACCGTGGGGGTCTCTGCCACCAAGGTCGGCAGCGGCGGGCGCAGGGACCTGCGGCTCACCCGGGAGATGGATGGAGGTGCAGGTTTCCCACCGCTTGTCATTAGTCCTTGCTCTGGAAAGGCTTAGCAATTCCTACCCGGTAAATTGTGCCATTCCTCAAAAAAGTGGATTAAATAAATGGGGCTAGAGCATGTCTTTTTTGCTCTTAGCTTTAGCGTATTGATTTGGACATATTTTCAGGCCGAGAGCAATCAATTCTTGGGTAGGTGGCCAGAATAAAATAATTTCAGGCAAACTCTTCGAACGACTTGTCATTAATTTGCCTTTTGCCGGCGCTCGTTGAGGCCAGGTGAGATGTGCTCAGCATCCTCGGGCGGGGACGGCGGAGCGGTGCCCTGGGGATCTCCTGGGGCTGCCGGGGCTAATGAATGCGCTGTGTTTGCTCATCTTTACAGAGTCACTTATTACCGCTAATTGGGAGGGACAGTTCAAACAAGCACAGAGGAGCAGTTGTCGCGGGAGCGTGACATGGGTTTAAAGAAGCGGCCAAGGAGGACCGCGCTGCCTGGCCCCGGCCCCCCGAGCACGGCCGCCTTCTTGCGCCGCGCCGG
>NW_010128686.1:0-4101 GCF_000699245.1 Pterocles gutturalis | reverse complement strand
GGGCAGGACGAGGCGTCTCGGGGCGCCCAGACAGACACGCAGCTGTCCGGGACACTTAGGAAGTCACCAGCTGACGGAAGGGGTGGGCTCCTGGCTTGGCCGCACGCGGGTTCAGAGCTGTGCTCTGCATTAATGACCGGGCGTCACCCGGGCTTGTGCTCCTGAAGAGCCCCTTTGATTTGGGAGGGCACGCTGGCGCTGGGGAATGCTTTGTGCCTTCTTTCGGGGTTGCTGGGCAGGGCAAAAAATGCTCGTGTCTGCCCTTCTGGAGGGAGATCTTCCTTCCAAGCACAAGCGTGTCTCGTGTTTCTGAGTTATTTTTACTTTCAAGTGTTCTCATCCAAGCTCATATTCTTTAATTTATTGTTGCTTTCCCTAATTAAAACCTTCTGGATTATTCCCCTGCAAGCCAAGCGCTACTTGCAGCTGGGTACGAGTGTACAAATTCCACTTCTGTGTCAGCATCAACCTGTTTACACTAATTTTTTAAGATTTTTTTTTTTAAGTTACTTGGTGAAAATAGCAACGCATGGAAGTTTTAGAAATAGGGCTCCTGTCCCAGGGACAGGGGGAGGATCTGTCCTTCCCGGGTCTGGGGGTGCTGCATCTGCTCCAGCTGAATGTGTGCTGAAGCTGGTGGGGACCCCCCGGGTGGGCGCAGGGTCCCCGGTGGGAAGTGGGGAGAGGATGGAGCTGAGGTTTCCAGTCCCCTGGCACACGGGAGGCGAGGGTGAGGGGCTGGTGCCGTGGTCTCATGCTTACCCTGAGCTGCTGCCTTGTTTTGAGAAACAGGGTCTGGTTTGAGTCTTCTGCGTTTCCAGTTTCAGGTTTGCCTTTTTTCTCTTTCTTTTTTAAATATAAAACCAGAATGCTCAGTTTCTGTTTGAATGCATATTCTTCTCTCTTTAAAAAAAAAAAAAAAACAAACCCAAACCTCTGTGTCTCCTGCTTGTAGTGCAGGAAGACAGAGATTATGAGCCTCTGCAGCCTGATTTTAAATACGCTCCAAAGGCATATTGTACACACATTGTCACTGAAGAGGATAAACCTAAGGAAACAATCTTAATCTAAGAAGTTAGCATCAACCGCTAAAGCACCAGCAAAAAATTCTCCATGTGTGGCTTGAATTCTAAGCGCTAGCCAAGAGGCGTGTGAGCCAAAACCGCCCGTCAAAGAACGCTCTAATCGGAACAGCTAACAAGAGGAATTTTTTCTTTTGCATGTGTGGCGAAGATAAATCGAGTTTGTTTTGCAGCCTGTTCTGTTTTCGATTTCCTGTGTCGTAGCAGAATGAATTTGTTGTTCATTGATACCTTAATATATAGGTTGTTGGGGATTTTTTTTTTTTTCAAGGAGGAAAACAATGTCCCCTTCACTTTTGCATGAATGACCGCATTTATTCTCCGTACCCTCCGGAAGTCATTTATTTGCCCTGTGACAGCTGCAGGGTCTGTTTGTGTAGGAGGGCTGCAGGCGCTTGGCAAGCCCCCGGCCCCTCCTCGCGGCCCGTGCCCAGCGCCGGCGGGACCAGGACAGGCTGGTCGCTCCTGGCTTTGGGGAGGGTCTCGCAGGAAAACGGCAGCTCGCCTGTCGGGAATGACTCTGCTGTGCTTGGGGGGGAGCCGCACTGACCGCCAGGCACGCTGCGGTCCCGCTCCCTGCTCCCGAGCGCGTGTTTCGGTTCCTCTCTGTGTACCCTGAGTGGCTGATGAGTTCCAATCAGCAGCAGTATGATTCATCATTAATAGATGTGCCTTTACAGATGGTGTTCTTCGTTGTCCCTTAGCAGTAACCCCGGTCCATGTGATGGGTAACGGGGAGATTTTCGCTTCGTTGAAGAAGGAAGGCAATGCTGGCTGGGGAGACGTCGGCGTTGGCCCACTGTAGCCTGCGGCTGAGTCCGATGAACCCAGGAGCTCATCCCACGGGTCCGTGTATTTAAATGGTCAAAAGAAGCAAACAAAACCTCTTGGTTCCCCCAAAACCCTTCCAAACCCCCCACAGCCATTTCCTAAGAGCAGTTCTGTATTTTTGCAGGCTCGTGGGTCGCCGTGCCCTGGGGGTTATCCTCTGCAAACCTCCAGGAGCTGCTGGGTTTGATGTAGGAGTGGGAGAGGCAGGAACTCCTGTGGCCGTTGTGCCAGATGCGACAAGGCATCACCTGGTCTCTTTAAACACCTTAAAAGCATCTCTTAGCATCTCCTCCATGGCTTCAGTTGTTAAGGGTAAGAAGTGCTAAAACAGTCTTATTAAAGCCTGGAGATGGAGAAGAAAACCCTCCGTAGGTGTGAGAGACCTTGGCTCCATGGCCAGCACAGCGTACAATATCTGCCGACCTGCAGGTGCCTGCCCTTGGCTCTCCCAGCTGAGCGGGATGCTTCAGCACGTGTTCAGTGTCCCCTCAACCCATGCGGAAGGTGAACGTGTGCTGAGCGTCGAGCTGCATTGAGATTTAATTCCTCCCAAGGTAAAGGATTGCAGATGACCCACAGTCCAACCACAATCTCCCTCCTCCCATCGCGCCTTCTCCCCTGGCAGCCAGGAGAAAGCCCGGGCGGCTGAGATTTGGGGTTGTGTTGCCAAATTCAGAGTAAATTCATCGGTAAATTCATCTCCTGTTGGGTTTTCCCCCGTGCCCCGGTCAGGGCGCACCAGCACATCCTGCTCTGGGCTCCCGCTGCCTTTGGGGGCTGGAGCCAGGATGCTCTTCTCCATGGGGGACCGGCCCCGTCGCATCGCAGCCCGGGGGCTGCATCCATCCCCCCGGCGCCTCGGGTGCTGGATCTCCGCGGGTGGGAAGGGTGGGGGAGCCCCGTGGGCTCGGCGTGTGGCTTCCCTCATCCTGCGGACCCGGGTTGTAAGTGCAGCAGCGCTTGCTGGCCGTGCTAATCAGAAATAATGCGCGGCTTAATAGAACTCCTCCATTAAAAGGTTTTGGAAATAATGTACAAAATGAATGGTTCAAACGGCTGGGGAGGAGGGGAGCCCCGTCACCCGCAGACCTCCCGCACCGTGCACACCGGCACGCTGCGCCTGGAGCTGGAGCTGGGAATTGGTTTTGATTTTTATTTAAAATTCAAATGTCTGATGTTCTTAAATTGAACAAATGATATTTTAAAAAAATATATCAGGCTCCAACATCTGCAGATTATGATTTGCATTTTGAAATTGGCTGCTTGAATTGAACAAGGATGAATACTGTCACTCTTCTTTTATTCGCTCGGTTTATTTAATGAAATGCTAGAGGTCAACCCTTTGTCCTTAAATTAGTTACTATAAAAATCTTTTTGTACTTTTCTGCTTGTTATGATGTCTTCTAAGCAGAAGAAAAGGTTGCCATTAATTATGTCTTTGTTGAATATGGATATCTATTCATAGTTAGTTAAACAGTTTCAAACAAAATTAGCATTGAGCAACTCTAAGGCCAGCTTTAGGTTGGTTATCAAGAATTTTTTGCTAAGAGAATGCTCTTCTGCAAGTGTGCATTATCTAATATATTCAGCTTTCAGTTGCTAATTTTTTTTCCAGATGAAGATGGGCTTAATTGAGGTTGTGCTTTTAAGTTTGTAGAGCTCTTCAGCATCTCATACAAAAGCATCTAGAGGCTTTTCATTTGTCTTGAGTATGTTTTAGATGTACAAATATTATTTACTTTAAACTCTAAATCAAAAGGCACGCTGTAACTATTTTAAATAAAACATTATTCTCTGCTGAAATATATATAAATTCAAAGCGGGACTTTTTTTTTTCATTATCACTTAATAATTTATTTGAAAGAGCTGCTATTAACAAATTTTAGGATAATATAGAAGCAGCAGTTTGTAGCCGGTCTCAAACAGGCGTTTAGCGATTTCCTCGCCAGAGATAGAGGATGTGTGTTAACGTTGAGATACAGCTCCAGTTTCATGTCTGACTCGGAGCTAAGTGCCATTTTGAATAGGGCTTTAAAGATTAATCTGCGTTGGTTTTTAGGAAGGTCTCAATATGCCGATAAAGCTAAACGTTCCGATAATCGCCGCGCTGGGTGGCCGGCCCTTTTGTGGCGGGTTCGGGTGGATTTTATTTCATTTTCCAGCCCCGGCCGGTGGTGCCACCTGCAGT
>NW_010128685.1:362-19199 GCF_000699245.1 Pterocles gutturalis | reverse complement strand
TGCGGGGGTGTTCATCCTCAGCCCTCCTCCCACATCCCCTTGGGAGAGGGGATCTCCCCCCAGCACCGGGCTGGGGCTCTCTTGTGCCCCCAGGAGAACCCCAGTGCTTCTGGGTTTGCCGCTTGCTTCCCTGTCCAAGCGCTGTTTCGGCTCGCTCTCGTGTGGCCTTTGGCGTGGGGAGGGCTGGCTGTGCTCCTCTCTGCGCGCTGGGGGTCTCGCAGGGTGTGTTGTGACCCCTGTGATGGTCTTTGGGGACAGTCGCAAGTATTTACCTGCTTGCTGGGGGATGTCAGTTGGTGTTTGTACAACTACAGTGTCACACCAAGTGCCATGCTGGGTGACGAGGGTTTGTGACGGAGGTAGGCTGTACATCTGTGTTTGGGGCGGGGGAGAGGGCTTCTGGGGCTGGGGAGGGCTGTGGGAGGTGATGGTGAGGATGGGAAGGGGTTAGGGAATGTGGTATGTGGGTGCAGTTGTCATGTGAACTTTTGGATGCTGGGCTGCTCTGCCAGCCGTGGGCAGGGGTGAGCGCTGGCACTTGTATAGCTGTTGTTACAACCCAGGAAAGTGTGTTTGGGCTAAACTGCAGCCTGTGATGTCTGTTCCCATGGAGGGCAGGCTTTCAGCGCCACTGTTGAAATAGGAAAGGAGCAACTTTGCAAAATTTGCCTCCAAGCTTCCTTGAGAAAGAGGTGGCTTCTTAAATGAGCAGTATGCAATGTTTCCTCTTGGTTGGCATTTTATGTGCTACTGAACCATAGTGCATTTATTGTATGTTGGCTAATTTGCGAACTCTTCCTGCAGGATGGTTGCCTGGAGTACCCGATTGTTGCTCTAGTTTTTGCATGGATCCCCATTTGCTGCAGTTGTGCCAAGTGGCTTCACTTCTGATAACAGAGACAGGAATCACCCGGTCGTTTTCTATGTTAAGGGCTGGATTTGATGAGGTCCGTTTGGCTGTTGGAGGAACGGAAAGGTGTGAAACCGTCTGAGTGGGAAGTCTCGTTCTGGGTACAGTAATGTGTGGGTTATGCTGGCAGGAGTTGCTTGTGTGCACACTGAAAGCTTTGACCCTGCTTTGGTTTGGCTTGCTCAGCGTCTGTTCTGCAGGGTGGCACTGGCAGCCCGATTGCTTCCTGCAATGAATCGGAAGCGGCCCTTCTGCGTAGAGAGGATGGGATCTGAGGACAGGGTCTGTCAGTGCAGCCTGCTTCGCTTCTCCACAATCACAGGCTCTGTAGGTCTTGTGCTGTAAATGGGCTTGGAGTGGCTGGTGTTTTAAATGAGCTGTTAGCTGTGAACACTAGAAGGCCTTGTTTGAGAGCAGGGGGATGGGAGGAAAGAGCCAGCCAAATGGCGATGGGTATACTGCAGGCTGTGGTCTGCTGAGTGCTGCTGAAGGCAGGCTCCTGCTTCTGTCCCTGCCATTTCTCTGAGTGTCTACCAATTTTAGATATCCACAGATTGCCTAGTCAGATTTTTTTCTGGATCTGGGTTCTGGGATGCAGAGCTGATGCAAGGAAACTTCATATAATAAGTTTCAAGTGATGAGTTCTTCAGCGTCACTGCTTGATGGCTTTGCTCCTGGTATCAGCTCTTGTTCTGAGCTGAGTGGGGTATTAATAGGAAAACTAGGAAAGGTTTGTGCTGTAGAAAGAGGTTGCTTTTAGCTCTGGCTCTGGACAGTGATTCTGAGCTTTAGGGGTGACTGAAGTTCTTCCAGCTATGCTAAATTGTTCTTGTGAGCTAATATCATCAATCAGGGCCCCCAAAATACTGACTTTGATAGTAGGATGACTCCTGCAAGCCAAGTGGTGTGCTGAGGGGACACCTGTGATTCAGAGTGTATTTTTCTGGTGTTAAAAAGGTTAAGCTTGCCGGGTAAGGATAATAAGCTAACGCTGCAGTTGTACCATACACCAGCAAAAATCTGTAGTGCTCTAGTGCTCTTCTGTTTTGCCCATTCCAATATCTCGGGTGCCTCCAGATTGTAGGATCTGTCTGTCTGGAACAGCAATCCCAGCACTAATCTTGCTGATGTTTTAAGGAAGGCTTGTTGGTGTTTTCCCCTTTGAATTCAATTTTCTGAATTTATTCCCAAGCTGTTGCATTTCTTCACTGAAAGCTGAGGCCTCATTCTGTTTCTCTCTTCCTCTCCAGGAGGGTGCAATGGATTTACTGAAAGAACTGAAAAGTATGCCTATGACTTTGGACTTACTGCAGGTGAGTTGTGCAGTTGGGGTAAAAAGCTGAAGTCTGCATCTGGATGAGTTCAAAATGTTGTCTAAATAAACTTAATAGGCTTCCTCTCACTTCTTACTTCACTCAAAGCATCAAAATAAACATTAAATCCAGAATATAGTACTGAACATGGGCTGTGGACTGGCAGCTCTGGGCCACCATGTGCTGTGTGAAACTGGAGCACAGCTGATGAGGCAAATGTGGGTAACTGCTCAAATAATTTCTTAGGCTTCAAAAAGAGGAAAAATGAGATTAAAGTAGTAAGCACAAAGGGCAGTCATGTGAGAAGTTCTTTAGGACTTTGTAACAGTGTTATTCAGGACACTGGGGAGGTGTGAACAGAATCACAATTCAGAGATTAAGATATGCTTGGATTTTTCACTCTAAGCTTGGATGTCACTTACAGGTGTGTAGAGAAGGGTGATTGTCTAGCTTCTGATTTGAGTAAGCTGGAGAGTGTCATCTCTTTCAAAGTTGTAAGGAGCTAATCATTCTGCAGGTCCTTGGATACTTCATATCTTGGTGATTGCTTTGACTTTGCCATGCTTATTTCTGATTTCAGTTAGTAACAACAAATTTGTTCTTGAATGATTCATTTGAATGCTCACTTGCAGTCCACCCGCATTGGGATGTCAGTAAATGCACTGAGAAAGCAGAGCACAGATGAAGAAGTGATATCGCTTGCCAAGTCCCTCATCAAATCTTGGAAAAAACTTCTAGGTAAGAAAATCAGCATGTTCCTGTCAGATTCAACTTGTGAAGGAGCTGGCTTCTGTGGGAGGCTGGGTTTCTCAGGAGAGCTTCTGTATTGATCTGAAAAGAATATTCTAGCAAACCAGCCTTTACAATTGCACCCTCTGTCTTTAAGTTTTGCCTACTACCGTGCATTCCTCTAAATTTAGCTCCTGTTTAGCTAGCTCATCCTTGAAAAAGCATTAAAAACCTCAGGACTCTTCTTAACGTGTCCCTGTCCATGTACTAACTAGTAGCATTATTTGTAGAAACAATATCTGCATTCTGAACCCACTGCCTCCACTTGTGTGCTGTGTGGCATTAATACAGCGTGTGCTGTCAACCTTGTGCAACGACTTGGAAAGAGAAATGCTGGAATGCATTTTGGGTGATGACTTAAAGAAGGACCTTCGTTTAACACCTTGTAGACAAATTCAGATGGATTGTTTCCTGCTGGGGAGGCTTTTGTGGTGATGGACGCTGCAGAGGCTTATGATTCTGTCAGGGAAATCTTAATGCTGATAGCACAGACTAATGTCACTATTACAGATGGAGGGATTACAAATACTGCTTCAGCGGTTACCTTTGTGATAAAATAATCCGGTATCTGCAGTGTTGAGGTTGGGAGGGCAGCTCTGCCTGTGTCCTGCCACAAGACCATGTGTCTCCCACTCTGTGCTGGTGTCAAAGTACCCCAGTGTGAAAATCAAACACTCCTTATTTTTTTTAAACAGATCTTTTGGGCAGCTGTGTGGAAAATGGGCAAGAGCCATGTGGTGCTTGAGATGAAGTGAAATGTGCAGCTGGCTCTAGTCTGCTCCTCATTTGGTGATGGGCTGAACGAGTGTTAGAAGCACTGTGTTCCTGTCCTGGCTGGGACTGCCACTTCTACGTTAGGACTGATGTGTATCGGCTAGGCTGAGACAGTGTCATGAAAATCCTCTCCAGGGCTGTGCTATCGGCTGTCACCAGCACTTGGGAAACACTAGAAGCTGTATTCCCAGAAGGACCAGCCAGTACTGGCCCTTCAGGTGGTGTTGGCTGGAAATGCTGCTTTTAGTGGTGCTTTAGAGAACTTGATCTAATCTGTACTCAGCAGCCAGGGTGTCTAGGAAAGAAACTTTTGTGATGAGGCATGTCTGGTGAGGAAGCTTATCTCCTAGGCAGGGAAGGTGATTGCTTTTTAGTTTGTTGAGGAAAGCTTTTGTTTGAATTAGTTTCCACTTAGAGGCAAGTAATAGGTCTGCTGGAAAGCGGGGAAGGGCCATAAAGGCATTCTTCCTTCTGATTCTTTTTGGAGAACAGTAACTTGCCTTAGGCCAACACTGTGTAGTATTAAGACCTTGATTAGTATACGCAGGGTTGTAGCATAAAGACCAGTTCTGAATCCTTTAGCATCCATTTCTCTTCTTTTGAATATAGATGCTTCTGAGGAAAAAAGTGAGGAGAAAAAGAAAAGCCTGTCCTTGCCAACATCTTCCTCGAAGGACACTGGTAGCTCAAGGGACCAAAGGTAATGCTTCCCTTTAACCAAAGATGATACTGTTACAGAATTTGAATTTTCTTATGGCACCTTAAATTAATTTTTATTTTTAAGTGTCTGAGTTGGGAGTGTTGTGTAGTCAAATTTCTGGTCAGAAACACCAGGAGTCTAGACTTCTTCAGAGATGGTCTGTGTGGTGTTTTTGATAAACTGTAACACAGAAATAAACAGTGGCTTTAGTGAGGTTTTTTATTTTGTTTGTATCTTATTTCATGCTTTTCTACTCTTGGTTATGTGTTGATTTTTCTAGTAGTAACACATTCCTCTGTTCTTTTTTGTGTTACATTTTTATATATTTTGTTTCTAGCTTTGAACTCCTTAGACTGAAGACTATTTTTGGATTTTGCAATCTCAAGCAATGGATGGGGTGATTGATACATCACTATAATAAAATTTAAATTCTTTGTCCTTGACAAGTCCCAGCAGAAGTCCTCTTTTCACCCTAGACTGATGCCCACCCCTCTGGCAGGTCTGCTCCATGCTTGCTCTGTGCCATACCTTGAACGTTGCATCCTGTTTCCACTGTCATCAAAGGCGAGGGGACAAATGTGATTTAAAGCTTTGTTCCAGAGGTGAGAGACTTCTCTCAGCCTCAGATCCAGGAGGGTGTGTGCTTCGTAGGTTTGACCCTTAAGTGCTTTAGCCAGTTTCCCAAGTTTGCCAGAAGATTGAGGGTATTAAGGCTGTAGTCCTGCTGGTTTGCAGACTCTTCCATGTTTGCAGCCTGTCTCTGTTGGTCACTTTATTGTCACTTTACCCTTTACTTTTCTGTTTTTGCTCAGATCTCTCAAGGGCTGGTGCTTTGGTACTCTGAAGTGCAGACTGGTACCGCCTTCCCCAGGGTGTGGACACAGGAAGGATCTGTTGTAGGGCTGATGAGCGTAGGAACTGAGTCATGGGTAGGAGCCTTTGTGCATGCCCTTACTGGTAAGGGGAGGCAGCTTTCCCTGCAGGTAAGGGCAGTAGCCTGTGTGGAAGAACTTGTTGGCTCTTCCTGATGGGGAAGACATCACCTATTACTGCCTTGGCTGGTGCTGCTCAAGCCAGGAAGCAGTGTTGCAGTTCAGAGAAAAAGGGAAGCTTCTGATTTCACCTTTGGAAAATTGAATTTGGGGAATGCAGAGCCTGGAGGGAAGGAAGTGTGAAGCATCCCCTGGGCACAGTGGTAGGAGACACTTTGTGAGCAAAACTGCAGGGCCTGCTAGGATGCCTGGTTTGAAGGCTGAGGCTCGTAGTAATTTCCCTCAGAATAGGATCCTGGCTGTAGGTAGAGAGGCAAAACCCCAGTCTCCTTGCTTTGTCAGACAGTTATTGTGGGGTGTGTGGAGTGGAGTTCTCTGGTTTGTGCTGCTGACCCTCCCCTGTGCCTTGAGGATGTGCTGTAGCTACTGCAGCTTTTTTTTTCTTTGCTTTCTGTGTGTATTCAGCCTCCATCTTCTGAACGGCAAAGCATCCCCTTGGTTGTGAAGGATAAACAGAAGCAAATGGATTAGTGTAGCGTAGACCAGAAGTGGCTAGCTCCTGGTGTCAGTCTGGTGAGCCAGGCTCTCTTTACAGAGACAGGAATGCTTCTTCTCCAGTGCTGCAAAATAAACTAATCTGCTTTGACAAAAAAAAAAAATTTATTAGCAGTGAAAAGTCTTTGTTCTTTGAAGCCCAGGCTGTGGTGAAGGGAGTCTGACTAGTTGCTCAGTGTGCGATGGCTGGTTCAGACGAGGCTGCTATCAAGACACCAAAGGGATCAGCTTGTATTCAGATATTTCAGCCACTCAGTCTGATAGGTTTTGGCTAGGACTTCCTCTTCTGTCAGGGAGAAATACTTGAATAGCTTTTGGCCTGAAACTTGTCTTGCTTTCTGGAACGCAGATGTAGAAATCCCTCTGTAGTGACTCGAGAGCTAGCACTGCGAGACCTGAGGGCTCTGAGCCAGCCAGTGTGGAGCTGGCACCTGCGGAGTTCTGTGCTGCATTACTGTAATCCAGAGCATACTCCGTTGTGCTGTAGTATTGTAGACCATTAGTGTAGTACATTTTAATGGGCTATGTCTAATGTTTCCCTGTCTCTGGCAGCATGGGGTTTTTCTTTTCCAGGATTCTCTAAACTGCCTTTATTAGGAGGTTTTGGATGTGTGGCCTGAATTCAGCTCTTCTGTGGGATTTTCTCCCCGTGCAGCCCAGAGTTCTGCCTGCAGTCCCTGGCTGTTGCTTTGCCACCATTTTGTTCCAACATAATATTTTTTTTAATGTATAAACTTCTATTGCCTGGGTAGATTTACAAGCTCTTTCTCCTGTTTAAGAGGAACAGTGTGAACCACAAGGATTTCCTGAAATAAGTCTTCTAGGTGTGTTTGAGCTCTTGTTTCCCACCTATTCTAATTATAAACTAACTTCTAAAGCTGAATAACTTTCTGTGCAGTCTCTGGAATGGCTGAGGAGACTGTTTTATCTAACTCATGACTGATCAGTTGTCATCTCAGGGCATGCATTACATGGGTGTGTGTGCAGGTAAATGTCTTTACTCTTCACCTAACAGAAGTGGGATAACTATGCATCTTGTCTAGCTTTTTTTTACCACCTCCGGGGAAGAAACATCTAAATATTTAAGTCAATAGAATTTGCAGATAGAACCTTCCTGAAAATCAAGTATTACCTGTGCAAATCTTAGTTTAAACACCTGTTTTTAAGCATTGAATGTGGTGAAGGTCAGGGTTGTAAGCTCACATGAAGTGTTTTGCTCTGGGAGACGTAAGTGTCACTGCTTGCAGACTCAGAGAAAGAAGTTGAAGTTAGAAGAGCTCTTGGGAAAGCTGCTCCTGCCACCCCTTCCCAGGACAGCACAGCCTCTGCCCAAGCTGTCCCAACAGGCCTTTCTCTAAGCTCTTCTTTGACAAGCCTAAAAAACCTCAGGGTAAGACATTTCCACAGCTGCTCCTGGCAGTATCTTCTAATTCATGACTCACCTTTACAATTTGAAACTTACTTTCAATCAGAACCTGTCTTGTTGAGACCATTTCTTCATGCTTTTGTCTTTAGCAAGAGTGGAGGATTTTTCCTGCTGTCCTCTGTAACAAATTTTCCAGTATTC
The DNA here is from genome assembly GCF_000699245.1 of Pterocles gutturalis. Classification (NCBI taxonomy): domain Eukaryota; kingdom Metazoa; phylum Chordata; class Aves; order Pterocliformes; family Pteroclidae; genus Pterocles; species Pterocles gutturalis. Next base: position 11,599 of record NW_010128685.1, on the reverse strand, counting down.
CAGGACCCGTCTCCTCTAAGTCTTCCCTGCTGCAATCCACTCCAATCCCTTCAGCCTTTCCTTTTATTGTAGGTATGTTTTCTGGGCTTTTTGCCTTTGTCCTTTGGGAAGTCTCATTTTTCCAAACTGTTTTCTGCAACATGATCAGCTGTGATTTTAGATGAGTTATTCCTGAGATGTGTATGCTTTGCTGTATACACCCCGGTGTGTGCTGCCTGAGACTTGTGCACAGCTGCTTAAGCACAAAAGTACCTGATGGCGATTTGCACATCCCAGGTGGGAGGAGATCATTGTCTAATTGATTATTTGCAAGCTAAATTATTTCTTCTTTTATGATATATGCAGTGTAAATCCTATTGAATGTTTTGAGCTGTTTGGATACAAATCTGTTCCTTAATAGCCTCATGCAGCGCTGACCAGTCAAACTAGCTGGTAAAAAGTGTTTTTATTCAGCTGCTGGTCGAAGAGAAACAATAAGCTTGCAAGAAAACCTTCCTCATAGAGTCATCTGAGCAAGAAATTAATCTTCTGCTATGGTTTGAGCTGAACAATTTGCTGAAGGTGCACTGGTGGATGCTTCTTTTTTTATAAGAGCCTGGCAAGGTTCTGAACTGCGGAAATCCAGTAGCCCTGATGATGATCTGTGGGCTTGGAGGCACTGCAGAGCCAGACTGGATTTGAACTGAGCAGCAGCAGGATCTCCTAGGGTAAGACCCTCAAGCTGTCTGGCTCAGTTTGTGCAGCAGCGGATTCAGAAGGTTTCCAGGTTAGCACTGGTTTTCTGCGGGCTGAGTAATCCCTTCCAGGACAGCGTAGTGGAAGTGCCTGTTCATAACAGATTTATTTTTGATGGCAAAGAACTGGCAGTAGTGACCCAACTTAACAGCAATTTGTCAAGGCACTTGGATCTTCAAGGAGATGTTGCCAGTGTGGCATGGGTGAAATATTGGGTTTTCTCTTTTTTTGCTTCTGTCTCTTACTGCATTAATGTTACCAGGTTTTGGCCATAAATACAGTGCATTTAATGGCCCAAACACCAAAGTCAGAGCAATCTCTGCTGAAAAAAATTGCAGCTCTGCTGCCTAGATTTAAGGGAGGGGGGAAGAAAGCTCTACTAAGTCATCTGGGAATCATAATAGCCCAAATCTTTTTACCAGCGGTATTTGCAGGGCTAACGAACTCGAGGCACAGATGTTAGGCTTTTTGGGCAAGATGCCTCCCTCAATGCTGTGGGTGTGGACCCAGCTGAGCTGCTCAGGGAGGTTGCTTCTCTGGCGTGCAAACCTCGCAGCGGTGTGTGCAAGCCCAGCCTCTGTGGTGATTCAGCCTCCCTGCATCTTGCGGTGATTCTGTGCCTTCAGTCTCTCCAGCCAGCTCCCGGGGCAGATGACCTGGCTGAGTCAGCCACAGCAAGCAGGTGTTTGCATTCCCTTGCTTGTGCCCATGATTGCTTGCAGGTGGAAATGGAGTTATTTTTGTGAGTGAAGCAGTATTTATTACTCCTCTGCTAGCCTGGCACCTGCGCAAGCCGTGTGTGGTTGTGTAGGGATGCTCTTCTGTGAGATGAGTAATCACTCTTGTCCAGACTACAGGAAAAAGGAAGATCCTCTTATGTGTTATGCTTTGTTCTGTTTTTTTTTAAATATTGGAGATGAAGGAGCCATTTTCTTTTCCTTAGCGCAGCAGCTCCTTCTGGAGGGGCTAGTGTGGGCTTCTCTGGTTTCTGCCCCATGCTGCACTCCTTGTTGGCTCCAGAGATCTAGAGCTCTTTTTTGTTTAGCTGTTTCCTTTCCTGTTGCTGATGTCTTTGTAGTAAATGATGTGAGATGAGGAACCAGCTCCAGCACCTGCTGAGATTAACCTTACTGCTGCCTCTGCTCCCTCTCTGCTGAGAGCAGTGATGGACTTTGTGTCCTGCGAGTTGAGAGAGGAATAAAGTACCGTGCATCTGTGCACAACACTGCCAGACTGAGAGAGTGCTGGTGGGCTCAGGATGTCCTGAGTATGTTTGAGTTACTCATGGTGTCCAACAGCTTTGTAATATTTTCCCTTGATGCCCAGCAGGTGTGATGTGTGTTCCGTAACAGAAGTTGGTTGGCAGGCCTGGTTCAGGGGTTAAACGCTCATTTTAGAGCCAGCAGAGCCCACAGGAGAGCTCATGTCTGGGTTGGTGGTGCTGGTGGCTGTGTTGCACTAAATGCTGATTCGGGGCATGTCTTTGCACTGGTTTCCCCTGACTGGTTTTGTATTATGGTTAACAGGATGCTTGGCCACATACCTGCTGCTCTCTTCTCTGCTCTCAGTGACCTGAACTGAGACATTCTGACAGGTGAAGTTTCTCTTTTAGCTCCAACAAAAGGCAGGAGCCTCCGAAGACTCCGACCACCCCCAAAATCACCACCTTCCCTCCAGCACCTGTCACCTGTGATGCTGTCCGCAACAAATGCAGACAAATGCTGACAACAGCTCTGCAGGCTGATGGTAAGTGCTGGGGAAGCCCTGCATTGCCTAAAATGCTTTCTGACAGACCTCTGCATGTAGGTCAGCACCAGCTCCTTCTAGATATGCTCTTCTGGAGCAGCCTTGTCAAAGGATTATTGCCATCAGCTCCATCTAGTCACTGGTCACCCCTTTGACAAACTGGCTGACACTTACATGGACCTGGCTTGAGCCAGACACATGGCAATGTGTCAGGTGGTGGCTGTTAAGAACATGGGGTTTTGTGGGGTCTTCTGCTCTGCAGCCTGGGGTGGTCTGTCCAGAAGTTTCATCTTCAGGTGTGCAGGTATTTGCTTCCCTTTCTAGGTCTCAGTCTTGTCTGATTGCTGTAAAGTGAAGCTGTCATCTCTGCTTACCCTTGGGGCACAAAACGAAGCTGTAACTCAGTACATGGAATTTGTCGGTAATGGTGCTTATGCCAGTCACCATCTGCTCTTAGAATCCTCTGCTTTCGCAGACTGGAGCCCCTTAAATCCTCCGCAGATCTGGGGTAGAACAGGTCTCTCTTGCACTCAGGCTGTGCCATCCAAAATGAGCGGCAACTGCAGGTGCTCAGCATCGCTGAAAGTCAGATTTTAAGCACCTCGAGCTGAACACATGCTTGTCCAAATTGCAGATCCCTTTAGAAAATTGGGGTCTAAGCTCTGCAGAGTTTTATTAATTTGGAGCCAAGGAATGTAGACGGCAGATGGAGAAGTTCACAAAGGCTTGATTTCTAGCCTTCGTGTGTGCGCATGTGCTTATATACATGCTGCATTAAATACTTTGTATTAACTCTTAGAAAACTTTTCCCCTGAAGTCTAGGAAATAGTCCCCTTGAGCCTTTCGCTAAGCTCATCCCTGTTCCCTGCTTTATGGTGTTGGTTCCCATCCCCAGTGTCCAAACTCACGGCAGTTATTGCACTCTCTATGGTGCTGTTTAATTGGCAAGAAGCAGTGTGTGAAAAGAGAGGACAGGCAGAGTCCTGAGCTGAGAAGAGAATCAAAGGCTTGACTCTGATGCTGTATGCTTTTGGGCCCTGCCAGATTTTTGGTCTGAGTAGAGCTACTTCTCGTTGACACTGACCTCTGATGAGACTCGGTTCCTCCCTGTGTTTGATTTCACCTATACCAAGAATATATGGGAAAGCTGTATGTTTTGGGGGCCAGGTTCTTGTTAGCTTTTTCTAGTGCAGTCCATCTCCTAGAGGGGCAGAGGGCAGAGACTGGATCAGTCGATTTTCATCACTGCCCTTTTCAAAAGGGTCAAAGGGTAGCTAGAGCAAAGGCCAAGATGCCATTTGATGGAAAGAGCGTATAAATCAAAATAGCAAATGATCTAGGTTTGTATCTCGGATATAATGAGCCTGGGGACACCTTGCCTGGTAGCAAGTCTCACGCCGTGTTTCTCTTGTCTTGCAGATGACTATATTGCCATTGGCGCCGACTGTGAGCACATAGCAGCCCAGATTGAAGAATATATCCTTACTGTACTGGGCTTCCTCAAGGCCCTGCATGCCTCCAGGCCATGAAATTAATGTGCTTGGAGGAAAAATGGGACAGTCTGTCTTTGTATAAATGTTCTGCTGCAACTCTGCTTGTCAGGGCTTGGACCTGGGTTCCAGCTCTGCTTGGCTGAGTCCTGGGTCACTAATGAAGCACCAGTGTGGTGCTGGGAGCTCAGGGCAGACCCCTTGCTGGTGTGATGGACACGGTTATTTCCTTCCTGTTCATACTGTAATGGACTGGAATCCCCAGTTTGTCCTTCCCATCCAAATGCTATTTCCTGCTCTCAGCTCTGCTTCTAGATACATCCCTGTGCTTCCCTGTTGAGGAGAGTGTCCCGATACAGACAGAAGCAATGGGAAGGACAGAGTGATGTGTTAATTTGAGATAAGCTGGGAGTTGGCTTGGTTTGTGGGCTGTGGGGTAGGAGGTGAAGCTGGGCTCGCTTGGAGGGTTTTGTGACTACCTTGCTGAGAGAAGAAGCAGTTGAAAAACCTGAGCATAACTGAAATAAAGATTATTTCCAGCACAGTGAACAGGCCAGAACTGAAAGCCCCTGAACTCTGGGATTGTATAAGACTACTCTCAAATCCAGCATTAACCTCCCAGAGCAGACACTGCTGTTGGGTCCCAGCACCCTCATCTGTGTCCTGGCAGCGAGTAACACCCCTGCTATTCATGACTAGTATAGAAAGTGCTTGGAGGCCTCGGGGTTGATTGCAGGCTCCTTGACTGCCATGTACGCATATACCAAGATGTCAAGAACACTGACATGAAATATAAAAATCGAGTGAGGAGCCGCATCTCCAATCTGAGGGACTCCAAAAATCCTGAGCTGAAAAAGAATGTGCTGTGTGGGGCGATTACCCCTGAGCAGATTGCGGTGATGACTTCGGAGGTGAGGAAGCCTGAGGAGCAGAGTTTGCTTCTTGCAGGGGATGTGCCATGTGGTTTAGCTTGAAGGAAGGGGCTGGTCTGCTGCCAGGGTTGCAGATTCCTCAGCTGCTGCTGTCAGAGTGCATGGGGAGTGAGCTAGCAATGGGGTTTGCAATGTGGAGAGCAGTCTGTTGGGACCAGATCATCTCAGGGTCCTGGGTATGAAACAGAAACCAGGAGTGAAAGGCTTTCTGTCCTAATACCCATCTGTTAGGCCACCCTGTCCTGTTGACTCTTTCCACTGTAGTGGGTGTGGTGGTAAAACTGGACAGATGTGATGGTATTTCTTTTGTTTTTTGAAAGGAAATGGCCAGTAATGAGCTGAAAGAGATCAGGAAAGCCATGACAAAAGAAGCAATCCGGGAGCATCAGATGGCCAAGACAGGAGGGACGCAGACTGACCTCTTCACCTGTGGGAAATGCAAGAAGAAGAACTGCACCTACACCCAGGTTAGTCTTCCTGCTCCTACAGCCTCCATGCTGTTGACCTCTGCACAGGACGTGACCTGTCACAGTCACAAGCTCTTACTGCTCCATGACAGGCACAAATTTTGCTACTGGTGGAGAGAACCTCTTTGTACACTCGAGGCTCTCTAAAGTGTGCTGCATGTGCACAATGGTTTTGCACACATCTTTCCTTGGAGCTTGTGTAACTTTTTTTGGCTCATTTGTACAAGAGCAGGGGTTGTGCAGCACCAAGGAAGCTTTTGAAAATACAGCAGTGCTGTTTATACAGCTTAGGAGAGCTGCACACTGAAAGCAGGTGCTGGGAAAGTGGAGATTCAGACAAAGGAGTGGGTTGTGTAGAGGAGGGAGACTGCAAAAACCGAGGCGGGCACGTTGATGGTATTAAATGTGCAAATTAAGAATGTAGATAAGCTGCAGCTGGACAAATCCCAACTTATTTAAAATCAAACAACATAAAACAGGTGAAACATAAGGAATAAACGAAGAGGTGATGTGAGCAGGCAGAGGGGATTTTTCTTCTCAATGGACAGCTGCTGGAAGCCTTGTGCATTACCAGTGCTTTTTAGTTCCCATGTTTGTGCCAGGCATCTGGAGATAAATGTGCCTTTGCTGTGAGTCAGTGTTTCAGAATGTGCAGATACCCAAAAATGCACCAGCAACCACGCGATTGCTACCGAGTGGGTGCGCACAAAGCTGCGTGTGCAAGTGCTGAGTGAAACTCCTTCGTATGCTTGGATGGGACGTGCAAGCACAGATGAGAGCCAGGCGGCTGACCGGGGATTTTCCTTTGGCTCAGCAGCAGTCTGGCATCCCACAGGCTGGCTCAGGCGAGAGGCTTTGCTCCCCCAGTGCGTCCCAGTAAGTCAGCTGGAGGCACTGCCTGGGCTGTCTCGCTCCCTTCAGCAGCACATCGGACTCTGTCCCCACCTGTAGCGGATTGGAGTCTGACTGCCTGGAATTGGGGCAGGTGACAAGTGTCTTCTAAATAGAAATATCAGATTTCTGTATTTTTTTAGTTAGTTTTCCAGTGACATCACTATTTGGTGACTGAGATGTTGCAAGTGGCGAGTAGATGACCTGGCATTTATGAAATCATTCAAAACCAGGCAGTAACGTTGGGTGAGAATTACAGAATTTAGCTAACGAGTGTGCTTGTGAAACATGCTTATTTTGCATCATGCAAATACTGTGACTCTTGCATATTGGGTAATTAGACATGTAGATCACCATAATTACCCCTCGACATAGTTCTGCTGACTTGCATGGGGAGTGCCAGTATTTTCAGTGCAGATCTGCCTTGTGGTATTCAAATGCCATGAAAATCTGATCTTTAGCAAAGTATGTGTTTCTGGCAAGAGCCAGTCAGAGGCAGCAGTCACATCTGGGTTAAATATTGGAATTTCTTAATGGCTCAAATACAAACCAGACTGGAAATGTGCAGAACCTGGTAACACAGAGCATGTTCCTGTGAGGCCAGGACAGAGGACTGCTCTGTAAAAGAGAATGGCTTGAGTGCTTTTTTATGTGTCGCTGTCGAGTGTGTGCATGATGGGCTGAGGGTTTTGTAGTCTCACCGCTGGCTCCATCCTTTCCTGGGTGACAGTACGGGGAGGGTCCGGCTGTGGGTATGTCCACTCCAGAGCCACCTGCTCGGAATGGGCAGCAGAGGGGGTGAGGAGGGAAATCTGCTGGCCCAAAACATATCACTCCATGTAGTCTCAGGCTAGAGAGGGGTCATGAGATGTGTGTAGAGTGTCCATCTGTGTGTAAAACAATAACCAGACTCATTTTACAAAAAGAGAAGCTCCTTTTGCCCTCCCAACTTTGGTGTCTCATTGATTTCTGACAATGTGACCCCAGTATGAATCCCTGGTGGCCAGAGGGACAAGGAGCAACCCACGACCCCCGTGCAATGCTTGGATCTCACTGTCCTCGTGTCCTCCCCTAGGTGCAGACCCGCAGCTCCGATGAGCCCATGACCACCTTCGTCGTGTGCAACGAGTGCGGGAACCGCTGGAAGGTAGCGCACCAAGGATATTACTGGCAGTGAGGGGTGTTAGGGTGGCTGCACCCATGGTGCTGCAGACGCTTTGCTGCCGCCCTCAGAGGCGCTTGCTAAATGCTGACCGGCTCTAGAGAGCGATCTTTCCTCGCAGCACGGAGGCGAGAGCTCCTGGGTTCATCCCATCTCTCCAGCTGGGGTCAAGTCTCAATTTCGCATCCCCTGCCTCCCTCCTCACATCCCCTCTTCTGCCATGATCAGCTTCATGGTGCTTTCCATGCTCCTGTCCCTAGAGATGGTGGTGATGACATTCAGGATTTTAAAACTGCTCTTCTATACTGCGCACAGAGCTCGGGGATGAGCAGAAATCTGGTCAGTAGCAAGCAGAAGTGTTGCTGCCAAGTGCCAAAGAGCCACGGCCGAGAGATTCAAATGGGAGCTCTGTTTGGCCCCTGCTCTAGGGCCTGAGCCCCGCCTCTGCAGAATCCCCAAGCCCTTGCCAGCTTCAGAAACAAGACCATCACCTGGACCTCTGTATTTTTCTAGGCAGCACCCATGAACCGTGACTCCCCGTGGCAGTGAGGTTTTCTAATCGGGGTTTAAACTCCCTTCTCTTGCAGTTCTGCTGATATGTGCCATGGCCTGAGAGCAGCAGCCAAACGCAGTTCAGAGCGCAACTTCCATACGTCAGCTCCCACGGCAATTGTGTATTGTGTCCCAAGTGAGTTTGCGTTGTCACATGCGCTGAGAGAGCAGCTGCGGGGAGGCCAGCCTCTCTGCTTGGGCCTTGGTGGAGAGCCCCGGCTGGGGGCTGCCAGGTTGGCAGGAGAGCTCACTAAACACATAGTCGTTATTTTCTCATCTAAGCAAGTATGGTCACTTTTTCTTCAAAACTAATATTAAACATTTTTGTCAGTTTCTGACTCTTATTTGAACTGTTGTGTGTGTGCAGCACTTTGCTTTTGTGATGTGGAACTGCATGGGAGCTTGACAGATGGTCCAGTGTCCAGATGATGAGGACTGAACAGTGCCTGGACCACCAGAAAGTGAGAAGCCACTTGTAGGTACACCCTCAGTCCATGAAGGATTGTTTCTAATCAACTCGTGAAATCTAAAACACTGATCCAAGTCTGGGAGTGGCTGGGTGGGCAGTACTCATCTTCCTCCCCTTCCTCAGTAGACCTGTGGATGGAACACAGCTTTTTGGGACACAGATCAGATGCTGCTTTTTCCATCTTGGTGGGGTTCATTTGAATTTGTGGGGTGATGGGTAACTTCTTATCTTGGGCCTTTAAATGCCAACTGCTGCACAATGAGATCAAGAACCTGCCTGGGCTGTAAGAGACTGAAAGCAGAGTAGTACTAGCCACAAAAAAAAAACCCCTCAACTGTTGATTTGGGGGATGAGGAGAGGGAGGAAGGTGTGCCAGGCCCAGGTGAGGTCAGCATTTTTTGGCACTCCATCTCTCTGTGGAAGGAGACCCTTACAGCCAAGAGCTCCCTCAGCCCCTAGCCAGGAGCTGGGAAGGTCAGGGCAGTTGCAGGGAGGGGCAGTTGCTATTTTTTTTGAACCAGCAGCTCCCCATGGCTATCATGCAGGGAACCTGGGAACATTCCATCTTGATAAAGGGAGCAGCCATCAGGAAAGGAGGTGGAGGGAATGCACGGGCCAGTGGGAGTGTTAAAAGGGAGCCCCGGGCTCTTTCCTGCATGTGTGAGATCTCCTCTTAGCTCGATGGCTGAAAGGCAGCTGGAATTTTCAGAGGGACTAGCTGGAGAGGCTCAGGAGGAGGGGGAAATGCTGCAAATACAGGACATTTTCCAGAGGTTTGGACCTGGAGAAGGTGGGGATTACAGAGATTGGTGGGAGCTGTTAGCACTTAGCTCTAGACCTGGATGGAGTTTGAAGTGAGCCTGGAACCAGAGCAAAGCCAGCCTTGGGTGCCAAGGCTGCAAACATGACTCTGAGTGGGACCTGCAGGATCAGGATCTTTTTGGGAGGTAACCAGAAACTGGTGGGGAAATTCTGTCTGTCCTCACAACAGCTTCCAGCCTGAGACTTAAAATCCCTCTTTTCCTACCCTTTAACTGGCATGATGCAGCATTCAGGGACCCCAGTAAGCCCTTGGAGTTCAAACTGCTCAGGAGCAGTCCTTCGCACTGTGGCTCTGGTGCTGACAAGCAGGGCAGGAACATTTGCAATCGCATCTCTCATGGCATCGCTCCCCTGTTCCAGAGTGAAAAACAAGTATTTCCACTGGTTTTTCAGCATGCCAGACAGCAGACATTCAGCAGAGACCTTGAAGAGGGTTGGAGAGGAGTAAGCAGCCACATGAAAGCCACGGAAAACGTGCTCCCAGTCCCTTTGAGGGCTGTGCTCCTCTGGAGGCAGCGATCCCAACAGGATCCTTTGCTCGGGGCTTTCACTTTACAGGGTGCAGCCCAGTCTCCCAAGAAGGAAAGGATTCAAAGATGCTGACAACTCGTTTAAGCCTCACAAGTCTTGTGGTGAAGGGGATTGTTCAAGCCAGGCTTGGGAAGGGAACAGTGTCCTCACACTAATGTTTGAAAAAAGCTTTGGGATCTGAAACCAAAGCTGGGCAGGGCACTCGGGCTCGTGTGCTGGGAACAGGAGCCAGCTCCTTACCTGTTGCTGATGCCTTTCTGCTTCTCTTACTGTAAGGAGCTGAGCGTGGGTACAGTTTGGTGACCATCCTGAATGGGGTGTGGAGAGTCCCAGCAGAAGGAGCCCCTCAAACAACGGGGGGACTGTGGCTCCGGGCCATTTTCTGGGCTAACACTGGATAACAAGGTGTCCCAGAAGTAAAGATTCACTTACAAGGTGTTTAAAAGTAGGATTAGGAGCAAGAGATGGTTAACTGGTGGTGGCAGTGGCTCTTCCCAGAGTTGAGCCCTCCAGGGTGTGCAGAGAGCCTGCCACCTTCAGGGGATGCTTGGCCTCCAAACCTCAAGCTAAAACCGTGTGAGCTGTTTCCTTTTCTCGCAGAGCAAACCAAGCACCAGAATAAAACCTCCCCAGCGCAGGGTGGGGATGCTGCGGGGCTGTAGCAGTGCAGACTCAACACTTGTGGGGGAAAACCTGCCAATAACAACCAAACAATAACCATACCGACATTCCTGAACAAATGAGCTATCTCTGGTCTCTCTCAAAAATACATTTTCCTGAACTGTATTTCCAGCTTGGCAAACAAAATGACATTTACTGCCATGAATTTCCACACAGTTGTGCCACAAGGAAGGAAATAAAAAAAAAAAAAAAAGCTGAGAGAATTTTTTGTTTGTTTGTTTAAAAAATATCTCAGTAAAAAGAACCAGTGCTCCTTCTTTTTTGTTTGAAAGGGATGAAGAGAGAAGGAGGGGAAGGGGTAGATAAATAGGAAACCACAGGCTGCTGGGGGGCAGGAAAAGCACGGGCTCTGGTGTTGGGGTCCTGCAGCAGGACCCTGGCGTTGGCTTCGCTTCAGCACGGAGGGCAGGGGCTGCTGGCAGGAATGTTCAAATTCAGGGTGCCAGGGCTCCAGTAAACCATTCCTCATGCTGTACAAAACAACATGGATATTATATATCTTCCCTGTGACATCTCCCATCCCGTGTGGAGCCCTGCCTGCCCGCTGCTCGGTGCCAAGCTGCTCCCCAGGGACCAGTGCAGACCCCTGGGCTTCTCCCCGCTGATGGGGGTCAGCAGCCTTCGCTTTTGGGGGTCCCGGCACCCAGGGGGTTTCTCAGGAGGGCAAAGAACACCCGCACAGCCCACATGTGTGTTTTCCTCTCCTCTGAGGTCTGTGAACGGAGGATGAAGGATGCTCTGGGCTGGGGGGGACAAGGC
>NW_010128685.1:0-308 GCF_000699245.1 Pterocles gutturalis | reverse complement strand
CGGTGGCCAGGCGTGCGCCCCCCCCCCTGCCGACCCCTCCCAGCGCATCCTAATGGCACCCCCACTCTGGGCTCCCATCTGGCCCCTCCAGAGCTCCTCAGGTGGCTTCGGAGATGGGGGCCCATGACCCCACAGTGCTGGTCCCTGCCCCGTTGGCTGCTTCAAAGAGACGGAGCGATGTAAATCCGACAAGTTTTTATATGTACAGAGATGCTTGTCAAACCCTGCTCCTGCCCCTCGAGTCCTCCAATAAAAGCCAACAAAAAAAAGCATTTAAAATAAAAAGTTAAAAAACCAAAACAACAACA
>NW_010128684.1:53841-57635 GCF_000699245.1 Pterocles gutturalis | reverse complement strand
TAAGCAGTCTTTAACCCACGACAGATGTAGAATAGTTGGAGGAAAGTGGCCTGTATGTTACAGATTATTTTTACACGGGAAACAGACAGATCTATGCAAAATGAGAAACACCTATACCTTGTTCCCTTGGTTTGATTACTGCTCTGAAGTCTTTGAGGTCTCTAAGCTTGCAAGCACCTGAGTATTCTCCGGATTCCTCACCTCCAGCTTGTGCATCTTCTGGGTCCTGCTGAGTTCTTGCCCTTGCAGTCCACACCCTTTTGTTCCTGCTCATTTCTTTCTGGAGCCATGCTCTGTTGCGTTTCTATTCCTAAGCGTCTTGGCTTCTATGTTTTCAAAAGACCAGGTGAAATGCACCCATCTTTTGACTGCTTTGTGTGATTTCTCCCTGCTCCCTCTATTATATTTTCTTTGTTGATTTTGAAGTAACTGGTTTAGTAGGGATCAAAGCTACTCACTGTTGTAAAGCTAAGGGTTATCTGTTTTGTTAGTAATCATTATTAATGCTTCTAGTCATATGATGACATTCACATATCTCTTTCCACCTTTACAAATCTTTAAAGATAACCTTAACACTATATTTATATGTTCTATGAAGTATACAGACTATCTGAAGAAAATCTAATATCCATACTTTATAATAGTTAAAGCCCTGTAAAGATATCTTGAATCCTCTGGATCCGGATCAACAGGTTTCTTTATGCTTTTGCCAAGCTCATCCCTCATGATTAAACACAGTTTTATTCATCTGCGATGTCAATTACAAAGGTTCTGGAGCTCATTCAGCCACCAGATTGTATTTGATGTACAGAGATGTATGAAGCAAGCAGAATGTCCTGTCAGTGGCTATAGAGGGCTTTGATTTACTGACTGAAATGCTACTGCAAACACTTGGACCAAAGAACCATTCTTCAGAAGCAAGCTCTATTTTGTATTGTTTAACTGGAGAAGTAGGGCACTGTCATCCTTGCCCATTTGCAAATGCAGAAACGAGGGAGACTTCAGTGATAAAGAATTCCCATCAGAAGAAGCCACAGTTTGCAGCTGTTTTATCTGAAAGAGCTGGTTCTTCCCTTCAGTTTTTTAACCCCTGCTTTTGTATCTGCATATATTGCTGGCTGGGCCCAAATATCCTGTCGCAATCACTATTGACAATTCAGTGATACTTGCATTTACATTTACAGTGCTACCTTGCTGTTATGCTATTATTAAAATTATAGGTGCTTTCCACTGCTAGAAATATTTACTAGCAAGGCTAAATTGTCATTAAAGCATAAATACTATTTATTAATTTTAATCAAAACATGCTAGCAGGCTTGTCACAGCAGTGAGTAAAAATGTTGATAAATGGCATAGAAGAGAATTTCGTTGGCTGTTACAGGAGGGCCAGATAAGCAGATAAGCCCTCTGTTCTTGTAAGGTACATTTTATTGGAAGCTGAAATTAGTAAATATACAACAAAGACTGAGAATAACTTGAATTGTGCTCTGAGGATTTGTGTTTCTGGAATGGGCATGTTCATACCGTCATCCTCAGGATCAAGGTGCGCTTCAGCTCAGGTTGTTGCCTTAAAGAAAATGCTAGGGGAAATCTGTCTAGCATGTCTGTAGCTCTGGGTCAGGAAAGAGTTAATTCAGGGTACACACAAACTGAGTGACTCAGATTCACAAAAAATTTTGGAGGTGTTTCAGCTTCAAGATCTAAGCTGGACATCATTAAGTGTGGAAGCTGTTGCGATCTCATGACTTCTAGTTTGCTGTGGGAATCGGTGTGTGAAATGTTATCATCTGCTGCCATGATCTGCTTTGACTTCCTGCCTGTGTTCTGCCTTGAAATTGAAGGTTCAGTTGCTAAAATATGATCCCCAAGCATGACAGTGACAAGCGCATGAATATGTAATAAGTGGTTGAAGAAACAGCCAGAGAGCAATTCTTGAAAGGATTTCCCTATGCTGATCAACGTGAGCTGTTTTCATTAGCTGAGCAGCTGGATTTTAGCTGCTTCTTAACTGCATCCCTGCTTGTCCAGACAGTGGAAAGTCACGGTTGCGGCATTCATGAAGCGATGCAGAAGCAGACATCCTCAGCATAGTGATGAGGATTGGATTGTCACTGGACTTAATGTACTGGTTCAGGATTACTTGCTTTTGGGGCTGGACACAAGAGAGTTACTTGTACTGGGGTGAGTCTGATTTCCTAGATGACCAGATCTGTACTATTGAGCGTGTGATTTCTTAGGTGACAGGATCTTTATCAGCCTTCTGTACCCACAGGGCCATGGTAATATCCCACCCCATGATTTAACAGAGAACGTGAGACTGTATCTTCATTTTACAGAACGGCCACTGTGGTGCCAGGCTGCTGCCAGCTGCCTTTTTCTGGTGCTTGTCTTATCTCCCAGTGGGCCCATGTGGATGACCACCACTAACGGGGGAAAAAACAAAACAAAAAAGAGTGGATGGACTGATACTGAAGGGTGAGAAGAACAGCTGACCTGAGGCATAGCCAGCATTTGGTGATTTGCTGTCAGATGAGCTGCGGACATGAGGTTTGTTTTTGGGAGAAGAGGCTGAGCTGCTTACTCCAAGAACTGCCGCTGGCCTCCCCGGCTGCCGGCTCCCGCTGCTTCTCCAGTGTCACCCTGGTGCCGGTGTGGCTCTGCTGCCAGCTGGAGCAGTCAGCCTGTCTGGCTGAAAACTAATCAGGATCTTTGGGATGGGATTATTTGTTGTCAGCAAAATCACGTGGCTGATCCAGCAGAGTTTGTGACCCTGTCAGCACCAACACAAGAGAGCTGGTGGAAAGGGTGAGCGTGGAGAAGGTGGGACTGCAGGCTGCATGGACTCTGCTTCTCTTACACTGATGGGGAAATTGGAGTCTGCATGTCGTGTAATCTAATTTACACGTATCAGCTAGAGGGCTGGGGGTCCTTTGCAGTGAAGGCATTGAAGAGGCTGATAGCTGTTTTTTAGCTGTGGATACATTTTCAGTGTAGATTCAGTTAATCCACAGGATTAATACAGTTCTGCATGCACATCATGAAGATGGGATAGCTGTGATTCTTCTCTCCTGACTTTGGGAGCCTTTTGGTCCGCGATCAGGGTGGTGGTAAATCTGATCTTTTGCACCACCCTTAATTTAACTATGAAGTAACTAACATCTTTCTGTGACTCAGTCTGCAGTGAAATCATTTAGGTGGCATTTTAAACATTTTGTGTTTGGAATAAGTTTTCAAAATGTTGCTCTGTAGTACACTGGTTGTTATAAAGATGGCATGATTTCTGGAGTAACTGAGAGGAATATATGATGCCCGTTATTAAACTGGTGTTTTGTCTCACAGTAATTTCAACATCAGCTTTTTAAAAATTCTTGGCTCACATTCCAAGAAGTCACAAGACATTAAAAATAGCAACATTTTAACTTTTTTTACTCTGTGTGTGTGTAAGACAGAGTCAATAATCATCACAATTAAAAATATGTTAAAAAGCTTTTATACAGGTGTGTGAACCTAAGGACTGATACTTTAAGAAAAGCTTCGTATAAGGTGGCGTGAAGGATAAATTTAGAGACTTCTCGGCAGATGCTTCAGTGTATTCATTTTTTAGAACAAGCAACCATTCTTTTTCATTCTTTTTTTTTTTTTTTTTTTTCCTAACAGGCTTTTGTATATATCTAGAGTGATGTATGAAAGAAGTACAATCAGTTTTCCTGTAGAATATTCATTGTTATGTCAGTTTAGATAAAGAAACCAAAGGTCCTGGTTCTGATAAAGGGAGCAGACGTTATGGAGAATTT
>NW_010128684.1:50848-53810 GCF_000699245.1 Pterocles gutturalis | reverse complement strand
TTTTGATCCCTGCGAAAAACCCCAGAAAAGCCAATAGAGCCACTGCTGCTTCTGAAACAGCTAAAAGACATGTGCGTGAAAAGATAGCCCAGAGGCTCCTGGCATCTTTGCTTGTGTAATGTGTGACTTAAATGCTGTCCTGCTTCAGGCACACACAAATCCCTGCCTGCTTGCTCAGAGATGACTGTGTGATTTGAGCTTTATTCCACTTGAACAGCACCTCCCCCTGTCTGCTGTGTGGGGACTGCCCAGGTGGGTGATACTTGCATGGCCGCTGTGTTGGGTGGGAGTTCACCCCGCAGGAGCAGGCCTCTGGGAAATGCTGTAGCTACACGGAAGTTGTGTTTGAAGAGAGACACTGCTCAGTGCAAGTCAAAGTGTGGGAGCAGAGCCCCTAATGAAGGAGAGACCATGGTTTATACACAGTAAGTTGACTTGCTCTCCTCAACAGTTTACAGCTCTCCCAGTCTAGTTTGTGGCAATTTTATTTCTCCAATGCACAGACCTAAAATACACTTTTGAAGCGTTTTTCTCAAGTGTTTATATTTAGAAAAACCTGTCCTTGAAATCCAGAATAAAGCATGCCAGGAAGAGTGAGTAGGTGTTTAACAACTTCAAGCACACCACCCAGGTTCTTTTATCTTTCAGAAACGGTGACCCATGGGACCCTTTTCGTATTACTGCTGACTTAAAGTACCCAGCTGCTTTCAGCAGAGCAGGTTCAGTAGCTTGTGGATTCCTCTGCATCTACTGAGTGAGTTCAGGTGTGCAGAGGGCCCAACAGAAGGGGATTAGTTCCCCCTTTTGAGGGGCTGGTAGGTGAAGCTCAACTAAGCTGCTTCCTTAGCTGGATATGAAACGACGTTTGTGCTTTAAATTAACAGTCAGTGAGGTCTGGGATAAATGTGCGGGTGTCAGGGGAGTTCCTCCAGTTGTCCACTCCTGCATCCTAAATCATGTGGGGGATGGATGAATAGTTTGCATGTTTAATTATTCCATGTTAGGTGTGTCCGGGGTGGTGTTGGAGCTAATGTTTGTCAGAGTCTTTAATGGTCTGAAACTTCCTGCTGTCTGCAGTTTTCTTCCAGCAGTATGAGTCTGGACTTTGCTTATATACATGGAAGGGCGACACAAGAGCTGCTGTCCCCCACCCCAAGGGGCTAGTTATTGTCATGCTGGACCCTCAGGTGTTCTGATGTACCTGTCGGTCCCACTGGGAAGGGGATCAGGGGTCCCACATGGATTAAACTTGTTCCCTCTTCATTTTTCCTTGACATGTGCATTTCTGGGGATTTTGTATGTGCTCTGGTTCATTGTTGTGGCTTACAGACAGGAGGAGGTGGTGGGAAAGAGGCAGGGACTCCATACAGTTGAGTAATTGCTGCAGCTCCTACACTGTCATATAGGAGAATTAAATTCAGTTTGGTTATGTTAATTATTTGGATTACTTGAGAGAAAATGTGTCATTAACCGTGGAGCAGAGGAGGATGTTAGAAACCTTATCACTCTTTGCAAGACAGGACAGGAGACCAGAAATTGTTGCTTGTGGAACAGGGAGGGATTAGCTCAGCGTAAAGTCTGGGCAGAATCACAATCTGCTCCAAGAACAGCATCTTATTTAAGTTACTGGGGTTTAGTGTGTAATAAAGTTATGGAATTTGCAGTTCCTTTACAGGGCTTCATGGAAAAAACAAAATCAACATTCATTCCTGTTTCCATATTTTTAAAGGGCTTAAATAATTGTAAGCTAAATGTGAATCAAACTCTCCTGGGGGTAGGACGTGTAGTGTTTTGACAAAAGGTTGTTGATGGGTGACCTGTTAATGGAAAGTGGAAAAGGAAAACTATCTGCTAACAGCTTGTTTTGCCTGTGAGCTCATAAGTTTTCTAACAGAACTGTGTTATCCTGGGTTCTGAATTACACAGATGGTTGTATACTTGAACAGCCTTGCACTTGATATATCCATACTTCAGCTTCACTACGTTGGTTTCATGAAAGCTTTTGCTTCTTTGTTCTTTGCCCTTTAATTTTAAAATCTTTTCTATACCCTTTCAGTCCTCATGTTGCATGGAAAACTTGAACTTTTGCCTACATGATAACTCCTATGATTTGTAGACAAAAATACTTGCTCTTATCTGAAAGTTCTCATCTAAACACTTCTGATTCTGAGGCAAGTTGTAATGGGTCAAAGTGCTCTGTGCAAGAAAGAACTTGTTCCTTTCGATTCTTACTGGTACTTGAGTATGCATACTTTATAGATTTCCTGATTTCCTGCTATAAAATTTACTTAAGTCTTGAATTCTGAGTGTGGAAAGTTTTTGCTACCCCAAAAGATTTCAGATTCATGTTACCAAGCTTGAGTCTCCTTCCTCTCCAATACTAGATATGATTAAAATAAAACCCTAGACATTGTAGTTACTCACAGCAATGAAAGCCAAAGAATGAAGCTTCAAACATGAACATCCAAAGGAAGGAGACTTGAGTTACAAGGAATTAAAAAAGGAGTCTGGGGTGCATCTGGGAGGAATATACAATTGATAAGGCTGTATTATGATGGGGCGTTTTGAAGGAAAATCAGAGTCCTTTTCTGCTGAGAATGCACAGTAAAATATGAGACTGATAGAAATATTTTCTAAAGCAGCTTTGCTAGCTGTACGGACAGGGGTCAAGCCACATTTGAACTGTTTCTGAAACCAGACAAAGAGGCATTGTTTATCCTAGACTAGCCAAACTATTTCAGAAAACAGTTCAGTCAGAGCAACATTCATTTCTAATCTTAATTAGTTTTCATAATGACTGTAGAGGGAGGACATTTTTCATCTACGTTCTTTTTGATTGTCCTTTCTTTTCTCCTCCGAATCCCTCTATTCTTTGTCCCACTGGAGTAACTGCAGCCATCGGCAGTGGCAGTGTACACAGAGCTAAACTGAGCCCTGGCAGAGCTGGTGTGCTGCACCCCTG
>NW_010128684.1:49216-50811 GCF_000699245.1 Pterocles gutturalis | reverse complement strand
CCGCCCTTTACTAACATGCCTGCTGTTATACCGCTGATGAAGGCTGTGCGGGAAGATTTCCAGAAAAGACTTGATTAGTATACATTTCTGTTGTAATGAAGATACTGAATTAATTTGAACCAGATATAGTCTATTCATTTTCAGCCTTTAAAAAGAGTATTTGACACTTCCAGAGGCTTCTCACCAAGCATGCTTTACCTGTTGTGTTAAAAAAAAAAAAAAAAAAGAAGAAAAAGAAGAAATAAAGAGAGAAAGAAAGAAAAGAAAAAAAGAGCAGAAAAGTGCTTTTCTGAAGTAGTTGTATTTTAGGGTTTTTTAAATCTCCTCTGTAGCTTTGCATAAGTGGCAGGTTATTAAGACCATGCTCTTCAAGTTAGCAACGCTTTCCGAAAATGATAGTCCCAAGTTAGTTTTGAGTTTTACCTGCCAAAATAGTAATGACTGCTATGTCTTTTAAATAAGATCTTGAGAAGAGAGGCATCAGGGACCTTAGTCTTACCAAGAAAACAGATGAGTTGGCAAAAGGGAACATTTTTCTGTCCTTGTGTATCAACAAATTTTTGGTCATGTTGTCTTCCTGTCTAACCCCACCCACCAAGTTATTACTGAAAAATGCAATCTAAACTGAAAGGGAAGATTGTTGTTAAGTAATTGTTAAAAACATTTAGCAAAGGAGTTGTAGGTTTTTACTTGTCTCTGTAAGTTTTATTTATTTACAAGAATGTTGAGTCATTAAATGCTTATAATCTGAGAATGTGCACACCCACATGGGCTCTCCTCCAAGTTTCCCCATCAGATGAGAGAGAATATGAACTTCAGCGCAGAATTAAGAGAAAAAATGCTTTAAAAAACTGGCTTTGTATCTTTGCAGAGTCTTGCAGCTAAGCTGTAACCTGGTTTTCATTACAAGGGGTTGGGTATGGCTGTATACTCCAGGAGTTGTGGACAAGTTTCTGTAAGATAACAACCTTGGGGGAGAAATGCACTTGGCAAACCCTTTACAGTATATGGGGGACTTCTGCATGATGTTACTTAGTTGTTTTCTCTTTGAGACATTAACCACATTTGTAATAATTTTTTTTCTTCATTAAGCCAAGGACCCTTGTCATCCATAAGAGCAGCAATCAAGAGATGTAAGTCTATTTTTCCTATTTTTTGAGAATCAAAACATTGTAAGTGATACACCTTTGTTTCTAGTAACTGGTTAACTTTTATATGTGAAAACAGAGTAGCTAGCAGGCTTTTGCGGGACTGTAATGTCTTTCTCTTTTTGGCTTCACGTTAGACCATCTTTTTGCTTTGCTGATGGCCTGTTCCTTCTTGCCAGTTACTAATATTTTCTTAATTATGCACTAATACATTTGTGCACAGATGTGATCCATCTCTGAAGAACTTGGGTTACACATGCCCAGTTTTTAGTTCACTTGACAAGACAGAAGATTGGTCTATTTTAGTAGAAATCTGCAGCAACTGCTCATTGGCTGTACTGGGACAGGATTAGACTCATGCACCAGGCTTATTTTGGGAAATGAAAAATTGTTTATAAATCTTGAATGAGAGTCCAAACTCTTCTTCCCTGATTTAATCATTTAACT
>NW_010128684.1:47874-49204 GCF_000699245.1 Pterocles gutturalis | reverse complement strand
TTCCCTGCTCATGATATTTCCAAGCAGAGAATTTCTTTATCTGCATTTTCCAGAGTATTTTATGCTGTTTCTTTCTTCCGCTTTTAATTTTTATTTCCTTTCTGTCCCTGATTTCAATTTCATAAAAATAAATTTAGTGTATATACTACTGGTTTGTTTCTCTTGGACCTATTAATCAGGGGCTCGTTAGTATGGATTAGGCTGGAGGTAGTCAAAGGGGATCATGAAAGCTTTATTCAGAGCAAGTCTACATTATGCTGTAGCTAAAATGCAGCACTTTATCCGTGCTGTTGCTGCCACAGATAGGAAACTGGAAAACAGAGAGCATGAGATGACAGAGGACCTTTTGTGGTGGAGTCAGAAGTTGATTCAGACTGCTTAAGCCCCAGTACCTCGTCTAACCGAGAAACCGTCTAAAAGCTCATTAAGCAAACGATATCTTATATTTTTGAAAATATAGTAGCAAGTGATACTTTCTTTTGAGGCACAGTCAAGTAAAAAAAAAAAAAACCAAACAAAAAAAACAACTAGTCAAGAAGCACTGGTTCATATGTTTTAACTTTATACTTAATAATATGAATATGTAAATAACTATGATGAAATTAAGTACCATGTGAATTGTTCAGATGATAAGCTAGAAAAAAAAATCTCCATGTACACATCAAGGCATTGTATATGAGTAACCATACCTGTGCATTGACCTAAATTAAAAATGGATTCTGAATAATTCCTTACTCCCCTTGCCATTAATCTATGAAAAGTATGGTATTCTTTGGAAAAGTGTCTTTTGCTAACAGAGTTAGAAATCTGTCTTTATTTCTTAATCACAGCTTCTGTGGGCAGTTTATCTCTAATTTTCAAGAAACCTGATAGGTATGTGCAGGATTTCAACTTTCCTACCTGTAGACAGCAGTTTATATGAGTTTGTATCAGTAAATCTGTCCCTGTCTTCTGTCCGAAGACGAAGGGGGTTTATTTTCCTTTCAGCCGCCCTGACTAGACCTCTGGTTAGAAGGACAGTGTCATTTTGTTTCCATTGCTTGACAGCTCAGTAGAATTCAGAGAGCTGATCCCATATGCTTGAAGAAAGGAAGCATGTGAACATGACTTCAGGAGTAATTTTTTAATCTCACCTCTTCAAAAGTAACCCCTGGATTTTTTAATGATAGTCTCAGGCCAGGACACACCACTAGATCCAGCTCCCACTGAAATTAATGAAACTATTTCCATTGACGCCAGAGAGAGCAACATGCACAACAAATGCCAAAGAAAGTAAAAAGAGGCAAACCAAGTACTGCAGTAGAGAGACAAAGGGGAACAATGTTTTTGC
>NW_010128684.1:24390-47843 GCF_000699245.1 Pterocles gutturalis | reverse complement strand
CTCTTCCAGAGTAGGGTGGTGTTAAAGAGCAGGGCTACAGAAGCAAGTCTGCTGCCCTAAACTGTTGGAAGAACCTGCAAGCTTGTTCCATTCTCATTCTGTCCTAAGCAAATATGTGGCTGAATGAAGGATGTGTAACAGCTTGTGTGCACTCTGAGGCTGTGGCTTCCCATTTGGCAGTTTTGCAGCCATTTTTGGCTGTGGATTTTGTTTGTTTTTCATTTTTGTTTTGTTTTGCTTGGGGGCTTCCTAAGTTCTGTTGGCTCCTGCTTTTTCCCAACCAGATCAATTCCGTTACTTCATTCTCTTCCCATCTGCACAAACATTTGGACTGACATAATGCAGGGAATGGTGCAGAGGCAGGAACATACAGCCCAAGGAAAGGTGTGGGAAGGAGTGAAGTGCCTTCATAAATCATTATTGTCAAATTGGAGTGAAACGGCAGTTTTGCTCTGAGGGTGCAGTTATGCAGATTTTATTCAGCAGCAGTGCCAGCCCCTGCGGTACCCAGAGTTTGGTCAGCTCTGAAGAGGGTATTTCACCTCATCGGGGGGTGGGAAAAGGAATCCCTGTCATGCCCCCCAGGTTCTTGTTGATCAGTCCCCTCACTGACGTTGCACAAAGAACTGGAGCCAGAACGCAGAGGCAGGACACAGAGACTGCTGTTGGGTGTGGCAGTTTCCTTCCCCTGGGCTGCTGGTGGTCTGAGTCCAAGGTGAGCAGGTTCAGGGAGATAAAATGTACAAAAGCAGTACATATAGGACTTATTTTTTTTTTTATTTAACACTCTGAACTCACTTACTGTGGGGCCATATGAGTGCTAATGTTCAAGAGGGACAAAAGTCCATGTTTGGAAGGGGAATTGGGCATCACTATCTCTTTTAGCTCATTCAAGCATTCAGTCTGCCCAGTTCTAATGTCAGACAGCCTAACATTTCCATGAGGAGCCTGGAAACAGAACTAGAAGAAAAGGAGCAAGACCTCCCCCTTGTGCCAAGAAATAGTTCAGGAGAAGAGCTTCAACTCTCTTAGTTCAGAGATGCATGAAAATTTCCAGTTAGTTTGAACCTCCACTTCTACCGAAATAGTCCAGTTAAATCTTGGGTGAAATCAAACTTTTTTCTGGTTTTGCCTTGAGGATTACCTGATCATTTTAGTGTTCCTTGAAGAAGGGCCTCCACAGCCACGTAACACCTTTGGTGTTGCAAAGAATGCAAGTGTGACTTCTTGCATGGGACCATTCTGTCAGCTCTAACCGTGTATTACTTTGTAGGTAAGGGAGGGAGTGTTTGCCCACTCTTGAGGCTCTCCGTGAGATGTTATAATGAATAACCTTTGTTCCTAGGCAGCTATACAGTGAGAAGAATAACTTCTCAGTTCAACAGTCTACATATTTCACAGGATTGATGGTAGAAATGTCTAGCCTGGTGTTGGAAAAGCATTGAAAGAAGCGGTGTTTTTTAGATACTAGCAAATGTCCTTGTTGTAGAAAGTAATACTATTATTTTAAGACCTATTAATAATAGTGAATAAGAATGAACTGAAATAGTTAATTGGCAGAATCATGTTTACTCACAGCTGCTGGAAGGGACAGTAAATAAAGATAATCAGAAAACTTTGGAGCTTGATTTCCCACAAGGCTTCGGGTATTTGAGGCTATGGTTCCAATCTTTAATGCAAAATGAAACTTGCTTTTAAAACAGTCTGCAATGACAAAACTGTTCAGTGTTTCAGATTTGCTAATGGAATCATACAACTATTATTATGCAGTGTCTATATTGTGGAAGCGTGCAGGGCTCACGGCAGGATGGTATTTCTGGGCAGATCCCTGAATGACCTTCATAGTTGTCTCTATATTGCCTTAAATGATTGCCTGAAAGACTGTAAATTCTAGCCCAGCTGTCTTCCAGGGACTCAAAAGTGCTTGTTAGACTTCTGTTGCCACCAGCTTGGCTGTAGCATCGCAATTTATGGATTTGTGGTATAATGATGGTTGTACTTATACAGGCATCTTGATCTCACAGCTTAAAATGTCCCCTACCACATAATCTTTGTGTTTCAAATACAAATGACATTAAATGCACTTGAAAAGTAGGACCCAGAGAAGAAACAGTAGAGGAAAAAACATTCTAAACATAAGTATACAGCACAAACTGAGTGCCCTTTACCACTGCACATTCAAAAAGAATTGGATAAAGCCCACTAAATATTGCTTGTAAGAAATATGTACAAAAAATGGATCTATAAGTCACTGATCTGTCCTCTATTTACAGTATTACCGTTAATCCTTTACTTGGTTAAATTCTGTGATACCAGGTTAAACACATTTAGATGCCTCATTGCCACTAATGGAAATAAATAGTGACAATGTTATGGGCTGATTTGACATTTTTTTCTTTCCCCTGAGACCAAGAAAGTTATAAAATGAAAAGGTGTGGATTTTATGCACCGAGTTCTTCCTCTCCCACTCCTTCTTTAACTGCTTACCTTTTACTTAAATACCAGTAAGCTTACACTCCTTGAAATGTCAACAGTTCTCACCCTGAGCATTTCTCAGTGTGGAAATTGAGGATCCAACTGTCTTCAGTATGTAAACCAGCACTGGAATATGTTTTCATTGACTCCCCTGATGGAATAAAAGTTTTTTAAATCTTAAAGCTGTCATAATTTGAAATCTGGGGGGGAAATTAATAGCATGCTTTTTCAAGGCAATCCACAAAGGGAATGAAGAATAGACTTACAGGCTCAGAAGACCACAAGGCCAAAAAAAATGGCTGTGGCTTTTCTTCTTGTGTTTTTAAATCAGATGTGTGCTATGTTTTAAAAATTCACTTCTTCTCTCATACACTTTTTAATTTAAATTCCTTTCTTTGAAATGGTAAAGGAATAAAAGCTGCACAAGTCTGGAGGCAAGGATTATTTAGAAAGTTTATTTTCTTTTCCCTAGCATTTGTGGAACTCTAAGGAATACGTGAGAGCAGACGATGCAGTGTCTCTCACCTCTGCTCCTGCTGTGGATTTAAGAGCTTCCAAATCTAAAGATGTTTTAAAAATGTGGTTGGAACAAAAATGTGACAGCAAAAAGAGGGGAATGTTTGATGGAAGGAGGGAAGGACTTTGTCAAGGTCCTTACAAAACAAATGTTAATGTTAACTGCTTATGTACATGGAAGTAGCTTCATTCCATAAATGCCCAGGAGATTTTTTTTTTTTCTAAACAGAATGAGCACATTCTGAAAACATATATGATGGCTTAGATATTAGCCCTTTTGAAGAGACATATTTGTATCTACTAGAAAAGTTATTTTTATATATTTTAAATGTATTGTTTTCAAGTGAGTTTACTTTTTACTTGAAATTTGGAGTTCGAGGGATTATGTAGATGCCTCACTGCAGTTTTTTTCCTATGCTAAGGAAGGAAGAAGGTTTTTCAGACTTTTTAAAGGTTTTTCTTATTTGTTTTAATAATTTTATTGAAGTACATTTAGAGTCTCACAGGAGAAAACAGCATATAGAATTTGTCTGTAAATGAAGAAAGGAGGAAAGAAATTGCCTCAGCCTTTGAGGTGTGCCTCTTATCAGGATCAACCTGCCTGGCTATACCTCTTTGGTAGGTGGGAGTATGAATTGTGGGAACCCAGCTTCTGTGCATCTGTATCAGCTCCTCAGTGTAACCCAATATTTTTGGAAGGGAAAAAGTGCAGACCCAAATGAACCATGATTTTAAACTAAATAAAGCATTTGAAGAGATTCGACTTCCTTTTCCTCATTCCTACAGTGGCAATTCGTTAAGCAATAAAGTAGATGTGCCATATTCAGTTATATTCTTCATGGTTAATTTATTGCAAGGGAAACTTCTAAACAGCCATTGTTAAAATCAGCATGAGACTAGAAATAAAATCTGCTTTTTATTTTAGCTTTTTAAGACACTATATTGTGAATAGACATTAGAGTTGTCCTCTTACAACACTGGCACGTGTGCTATTCCTTGCGTGACTAACCCATTTGATCATGGTTTCTGGTACTCTGAAGCCTTGGTTTGT
Organism: Pterocles gutturalis; assembly: GCF_000699245.1. NCBI lineage: Eukaryota > Metazoa > Chordata > Aves > Pterocliformes > Pteroclidae > Pterocles > Pterocles gutturalis. The sequence continues at coordinate 43,801 of NW_010128684.1, read as the reverse complement.
TCTCCTTCACCTCCTCTTCCTTTTCTGTAACCCCTTCTTTTTTTCCTCTAGCACTCATGAATAGTGCACACCAAAAATGCCCTGTAGAAGAGGTATGTCTGACACAACCCCATGCGGCTCTTGAATCAAGCATGCTTTGCCGATTTAAGCTAATGATTCTGTGATGGCACAGGAACAGCGTAATTGCCAGCTTTTACACAAAAAGACGCTACCACTTCCTCAATTGCACTTGCTATGCAAAAATTTGTCCCTCAGATAATTTCATTTTCTCTTCAAAAAATCAAAATGAAAATGTAATGTGGCCATTGAAAAAGTTATTTGAATAAATATGGCAAAAATAGAAAAACTAAGAGGTCGGGATTACTTATTTTATGTAACTTAAAACACATGGTTTGGAAAAAAAAAAAAGGAAATGTTGCTGACTTTTAATCCACAAGTGATTAAACTTTAGGAAATTTCTAGCTGGGAACAGTTTTTCTTTTTGCGTAAAGGAGGGTGAAATAGCTTTCTGGGTTTTATGCCTTAGTACTTTTCCCTTCTCTAAAACAAAAAGATTAAACAAAGAAAGATTAAACACTTCTTTTCATTTCATTAATGGATTGTTTTAACTAAAAGAAAAAAAACAAAAAAAAAAACAAAAAAAAATTAGAACTTTCAACTCTAGGGTCACCACAATGCAGAATGCCAGGAACATGTGTCAAGGAAGAAGGGGACAGGACCGGATCATCTTTCTTGGTTGTAACTTGGACATAGAGTGACAAACTGATTATGATACTGCACCCTAAACCTTTTAAATCTTCTCATATTTAATACAAATAATTTTTTTAAAAACATGGCCACTCTTAAAATCTGGAATTTATGATCAGATGCTCTATTTCATTGATAGTGGACTGGTAAGGGCTCTTCTTATTGCTGTGACAGTATATTTTAACCTCTTCAAAACTTTTGTTTCTTTTGTTTAAATAGCTTCTCGGACCTCCAGCCATAGCGAACAGCAGAGGGATAGAAGGTATGATGCTGTTATTTGTACTGCAATTAGGTGTTCGTGTAAAACTTGTTAGATTGTGTCACAGTATTACTTTTTATGACTTTCTCCTTTAATTTTTTTTTTCATTCTCTCTATCCTTAAGTGTGGGATTAAGTGACTGAGAGGACAGAAAGAAACATGACAGAAAAGTAGAAAACATTCTAATTCCTTAATTTGGTTTAAACACCTGACTTTAGTAAAAATATAAATGTATTTCAAAAGAAAAGCTATTCTACTTTGTTGCCATAAATTTGTGCTTTGTAATGTACTTGAAACTGAGTTCCTTCTCGAGGAGGTTATTTCTCCTTAATAAATGAGAGGGGGAAGGGTAGCATGAAACCTTTCAAGCAGTTGGGTGGGTGGTGGTGCAGCCCCTGTATTGGATTAACTTTGGTTGAAGTTTCTTTGTTGGTGCCTTGGAGCTGGGGGCGCCGACCTTGTTAAGCAAAAGTTTGTCCTTGGTTAGTGAGGGGAGTAAAACCTTTGGTATGTTCTTGGCCTCTTTTTATCAGCAAGGAAAAGGATTATTGCCTATTGACTTTTTACAACCAAGATGTTTGAGACATCTCAAGGCCTTCCCTTCTCAGGGCCTTGGACAGGCAGTTAGAGCTAGGGTGGTGTTGGTGCAGTTCTTTTTGGCAGGGAGGTGGTTCTAGATCAGGTTCTAGTTCGCTTTATGGGTCTAGATCACTTTATGCTTCTAGAGCAGGTTCTAGAGCAACCCGTGCCTCATCAGCACATTCTGGAGCAGGTTCTAGAGCACGTTCTAGAGCAGCTCTCTGGATGGTTTTGTGCTTCTAGAGCAGCCTCTAGATGAGGCTCCAGATGAGGTTCTAGATAGCTTTGTGCTTCTAGAGTACTTTCTACAGTGGGTTCTAGATCAGGCTCTATGTATCTTTATACTTAAAGAGCTGGCTCTGGCTCACATTCTAGAGTGGGTTCTGGATTGCTTGATGGTTCTAGAGGAGGTTCTCATTCGCTTGTTGGTTCTAGATCGGTTTCCAGGCTGGCTTGGGGCTCCATTGGGTTCTGAGGCAGGGAGGCCCTAGTTCAGGCAGCTGTTTTGGTATCTCACCAGGACTTGGAATACTTGCTGATGATGAGAGCACTCTCACTGGGTTTTTTCCTTTCTTACTTTCTTTTTTTGTCTTGCATGCGCATTTTTTTTTCTTCTTTGTGGCTTCTTTGAGTTGAAGGCCCATAGGATCATCCCATCAACTGCAGCTCTCCCAAGTTTCTAGCACACTGACTCTCCCTGCCTCTGTGGACATCCTTTTCGCTGGAAGCGAGATTGGAAACTGGACAAGCTCCTACTTGCCCATCTCTTTTGCAGCAACTGGTTGCCACGCTCCTGCTCCAGGGAGGCTTGCCAGCCTGCCCAAGAGCCTTGTCCAATTGGCTTTGCCACCCACTCTTGTGCCCAGAAGAAGCACTTCAGACAGGCCAGGGGTGGCTGTGAACCTCACAAAGGGCTCAGCACTTCTAGAGAATGCTCCAGTACTTGCACCTGCAGCTGCAAATGCCAACCCAACCCCAAAGCTGAAGAAGAAACAGAGGAATTGCGCGGTCGAGGCTTGTAGCATCCTTGTAGCAACAGGATAAGGGGTAATAGATTTAAGCTGCAGGAGGGCAAATTCAGACTAATATCAGGAAGAAATTCTTTACTGTGCGGGTGGTGAGGCACTGGCCCAGGTTGCCCAGAGAAGCTGTGGATGCCCCATCCCTGAAGGGGTTCAAGGCCAGGCTGGATGAGGCTTTGAGCAACCTGGGCTAGTGGGAGGTGTCCCTGACCATGGCAGGGGGTTGGAACTAGATGATCTCTAAGGTCCCTTCCAACCCAAACCCTTCTGTGATTCTATTTTGATTTCCGATGCCACGAAAATCTTGGTCTTGTATACTTAACTATTTAAAAATGTTTTAGGTAATTATTCCCCCTTGCTTTCATTTCCAGGCGTCCTGAAATTACAATAGTTGCTGCTTAACCTCTCCGGCCATCTTCCTGGTTTCCAGGTGCAAGCCCTGTCACTCCTCAGGGATTAGGATTCCCTTCTGCTTCATCTCATGCTCAGTGGAGGAGAAATGAGCGTATTCCAGCTGAGGTGAGCATGAATTTACGTGAGATGCGTTTGATTTACAAATGTAAAAAGCATGTTAAGTTAGAGAGGAGCAGAGTTTTTGCTTGCTTAGGCTTTCATCACGTGGAATAAAGGACTATGACAATGTTCTTTTCCTCTGCATATATTAATGTAGTATTTTTAAATTTGTGTCTTTTTTTTTTTTTATAAAGGAACACATCTGGATGTACATTAACATTTATCTCTCTGTTTTGTAGCTTCCCCCATCATATGAGCAGGTGATAAAAGAAATCAATCAAGTGCAAGTCAATACAACAAATAACAATAATGCTGCTGCTCCTAGACATACCACTACTTCTGCAACACAAACTGACTTTCCGGAGGAACTAAATGGCCATTTCCCAGGAAGTAATGTAAAAACTAGTGTGCCTACACACTGGGAATGTGCAGGATATCCAGGTGAGGCTGTTTTGATTTCTCATTGATGAAAACCTTACTCTGTCTCCTGAAGATGTTTTGTTATTGGCCTGCACAGCATCTAATATGAATAACTGTTAAACTTCTGGGTATGGTTACTGCTGTAAATTCCTGTAAAAATGCTCTCTTCTGGAAAAAACTACCATTTCGTTCGCGGTCAGACTATAATGAGATGTGGAAAGTTTTGCTCGGTTCAGCTACAATGGCAATTGCTTTGGGGCAAGAGGAGCTCAGATGTCCCATCAGAGTAGTTGCAGTGTTACACGTTCTGACTGAAAAGTGTGCAAGCAAAGCTGGGGAAGTTACTGTACTGTTCTTTGGTCTGGATTTTGCTTGCATACCCCTTATGCTGCAAGATAACGTGGTTTTGAACTTGCCACGTGTATATACCATGCATTTCAGCAATCTTCAGCTTCTTCCTGAAGTTCGTATGTTTTTTTCATTTATCTTTTTAGAAAGAGAGTTCTGAATTAAAACAGTCATTTATCATCCTGATAGCTGACAAAAAAAAAAAAACATAAATAGAGTGTTCTGGAGTAGGTAACTGAAACTTTTTTTTTTTCTGTTAGCAGGGCAGACTCCTCTTAAACCTCCTAGGCCTTCTGCATTTCTCCTGAATAGGTCTCCTTCAGAAAATGAGAATCCCTTAATAGTCTTTGAAATTTCTGAAGGTCAGAGGTGCCAAGAAGATCCCAGTGCTGTGATATGTCCTGTGCCAAAGCCAAGATCAAGAAGCAATCTCAGACCTGTGGTCAAAAATACTGAAAGTAACATAGACGATGGAGAAGTGAACCAGTCTACCACAAAAAGGCAGCAACCTCCAGTTCAGCAGTCACCTTTCATAGGTGATAGCTTAATAGATAATCACTTGACGATGGACAGCATGAGTACAGAAAAGAGCCAAAATAGCATTGTTTCAAGGATCAAAGTTTTTGAATCCCAAGGAACTAATGATACCTCAGGATTATCAAAAAAGCCAGAAATTGCCCCTCGTTCATTCCCCCCAAGACCTGTTACTGCAAAGAAGCCAGTAGTAGCTCCAAAGCCAGGGGTATGCAGAATTTCAGGAGACTGGGATGCATGGACAGAAAGCAAATCAACGCCTTCCCAGGAATTGCAGCCTCAACCCGAAGTAGCTGGGAGCAGTATTGTAACCAAACCTGAACTGCCAAAGAAGCCAAAACCTGGCCTTGTTAAAAGTAGTAGTAGTGATTTTCTTGATGCAAGGAGTGGATCAGTTGCAGAGAACAGTGATGGACAGAAGAAATTTCCTGTTCCTGCTCCAAGGCCTCTAGTTCCTAAAAAGTCACATTATGCAGAAAATCCTGCCCTTTCTTTGGCCCCACTGAAACCGATTGTTGCTCCACCACGGGCCCAAGAAAAAGTTTTCAAGTCTCTGGGGGAATTGTCGCCTGCAGCCAATTCCTCAGCACCTGCTTTGCAAAACAAACTAGATGCGGAAGGAGATCTGATCAGTTTTGATGATGATGTTTTGCCCCTAAGTCCACTTTGTGGAGTTAAAGATAACATCGGTTCTGAAGCAGCAGCAGGTAAGAAGAAATTTTTTTAATTCTTACAGTGGTTACTATTTGCAGGTGTATGATCCTCCGTGAGTTCTGTCTACCTGTCCTGACTGGGTTTATGTGTGTATTTGAAATTCTTGGTTTTCTGTTATGTCAAGATCACTATAAAGTTATTTGGATTTTGAGACTCAGGAGGTTTTAAATCTATATAAATCTTAGAACTTGCCTGCTGGATTTATTGCACGATTATTAAAGTGATAATAAAAGACTTGATGTTACCTCTGGAGATGTCACCTCCAGAATGTATCACAGTTCTCTCTGGGGAATGTGGGGCGTCTTTTCTCTCGCCATCTAATCTGGCTAATATATTTGAGTGGCTGAAGTCCTATAGTGGAAACCTAGTCATCTAGGAAAGCAGCAATGTTTGTTACATTTAGGGAAACTTGTAATCAAACACTCTGGGATACTCTGTACATCTCACCAGTGCCTATTTATTTTCTCTCTCCTATCTTTGTGTCTTGTCTTGTTGTGTGACTATTATACTTGTTATGCAACTTTGATTTTTTTCTAATACCTGCAAATAATTATTTCATAGGGACAAATTAATTACTACAACTACATCCCTTTCATAAACCTTGTTTGATTCCAATAAGCATTTGGGGTCGATTTTTTTTTTTTTTTTTTTAATGCTGTTTTAGGTAGTTTAAGACATAGGTGAGTGTTTGCCTCTCATTAAATTTTGCAGCGTTAGGTTTTTCCCTCTTAATATTAATGTATGTTCTGATTTAGCTTACCAGCCCCATTGCAGTCCAGGGAGAGTTCTGCTTTAAAACACAGGGTGTGTCATACAAATGTGTCAGACAAAATGCTTATTTAAGGGAGTAACTACGATTTTTACTCTTTTTTAACCTCATTTATCATTAAACATCTTAGCTTTATGAAAAGAGAAGCATAGATACTGTGTAGCTGTCACAGTAAATGGATATTAGTGATTGTTAACAAATGCAATTTCATCACAGTTTGTGGATTATAGCATTAGATGAAGTTCTGATTTGTTATTGTTTCTCCTCTGTATTGGTGTAAAAACCCCAAGGCAGTCATAGGAAGTCCATTAAAGCCCTAAACTGTTAGGATCAGTAGGTATGGACATAGAGATCTCAGGGGATCTTATGTAAGCAGTGAAATAAGGCAACAGAAGGTCCTGCAGTAGAGGTGCTTAGCTCAACATGGGTGCAAGTCCATTTTTTTCTTGGACTGATAGATTCCAGGAGCAGTGCAGAAGCTGTTCCAAGCTTGGAAGGAGGGAGGAGTACAGGGAGAGGCATTTCGTACTTAGGTCAAGGAAGCGTGTGACTGGCAGTGTCTAGCTGGGAACAAGTCGCGATCACCATGTTTGGAGACAGGAGTTGTAGAACAGCCACTGTGCATGTGATGGTTTTAGAAGAAAGTTAGAAGCGCTGAGGGATGGCTTATGTTTTCCATGCATTTAGGGTAAAACTTGTAGTTTCCATCGTTTTATTCTGATGGAACAAACAGAGGGAAAGTGTAACTGTTCTAAGCAGTAGGCAAGAAAAGAGAATACTGACATTGTGAAAGTACATAAAAAGGAAAACGATGTTTTGGCTATGTACCCTAAAAGACTGCCTTTCTCCCAACCTGGAAAAATTAAATAACATAAATTCTTCCATTAAATCAGAGGTTGAGTGATCCCAAATGAAAATCACCTGAAAAAAACCAGCTTTCATGATGAAGTGGTAAGAATGTCAGTCTTCATCTTTCAGGTTGGTGTCCTAGGTGTTATTCTTGATTTAATTAAGAAGAAAATACTTTCCATTGTCATGGTTAACAGAACAATTATTCAGATAATAGTTTCCTGACTTCTTCTTGAGTCACCAGTCCATGATTTTATTCATTCAATAAAATGGCATCTGTGCTGAACCCCTTCCTACCTACTAAAGAGGAAAAGGTCTGACAGCATTATCACTTTAGTACACTGTAAAATTAAGATTCACTCCAGATTTTTGCAGGCATTTGTGAGCTCAGGATCATATCCTATATCCTTGATTATTAACGCTGTCCTCTGTCTTGACAAAGCATCCACAAGAACACCGGCTTTCTGAAAAATGAGGTAACACGGAGCACTAACACTGGCTATTTCTCATGTTCCCATAGGAACAGTTTAGGATTTGCAAGATGAATCCACAGTAAAATGTTTTGTAAAGGCAGGAAGAGAAGCTCTAATCTCGCTCCCCGTTCACCAGACCTTTGCGTTTCTTACATATTTGTCATTGTCATTATTTTGCAAAATGACAGCGCTCTGCTTGTTGTTATGGCAACCTTAGAAAAGGGAGGAGGCTTTTATGCAGTGCTGTTTGAAACTAAGCACCAACAGCTTGTTTGTCAAAAGAGCAGTTTTACATCACACATTACAGCGTTCACGAAACTTAATTTTTTTCTGATGAAGCACAAATGTGTCTGATTTACTAATGTAAATAAAACTGGACAGATCGATCACTGCTGCTGCTAGCACCTGATGCAAAAGTAAGAAGGTGAAGCGCTCAGTTGATGGTGGTGAGGGTGCAGAAGTTGAGGTGAGCATGTCAACGAAAAGGCAAACCAGGCAAAACAAATTCAGAGTCTTCACAGAAATTTAGTTGACTGACAGAAGACATCCGCTTCCTCTAAGAAAAGGCTTCCATCTCCACAGTAGTGAAAGATATTTGAGTATTATCTATGTGCTAAGATCAACAGTGCTGGCAACAAACCAGTGTATAGTTTCACCAGTTTAACTGTCAGTATTTAACTGGTGGTTTAACTACGAAAGATAGCTGGATGATTTTCTTTCAAGTTTACCTGAGGCATCCCATGGGTTTCATTAGTGTTTGACAGCATCTCCAACAGCACAGCTGTTAGTAAAGTGAACTTGCCCTTATGCAAACATTAATGATTTTCTCTTTGTCTGGCCTATATGGAGAGGGGGAACCGTTCTTCTCGTGCGAATGGAGACTCTGGGTACCAAGATCCCTTTCAAGGCTTTCAGCACCCACTCTGCCAGCTGAAGTCTGTGGGAGCTTTGGAGGCCCAGCAGCTCTGAGATTCAGAGGTGAACCTTCCATCCAACTCGTGTCTTTGATGCTGGCCCAAGGGAAGTGCCAGAAGGAGAAGTCAGGAATGACAGATCTGTAGAACTGCTCCTTTCATTAGCAGCCAAAATTGATGCCAGTTTTAAGTGTCATAATTTTGGACTCAAAGGCTAGAGATAATGTTCAAAGCCATTTGTATCCTTATGAAATTACTCCTGCTCAAGTCAGTCATTTGGAATGTGAAGGCATCTGCTTGGCACTCCCAATCTTGAGGTGCTAATGCTTTAATGAAGGTTGTGATAGTTTGGATCATCTGGGTTATTTTTACATTTATCTTACATCTGATAGCAAGGATTTGTGCAGTTCCTGGAGGTTAAAAGTTTTGGTAATCCATCAGGTGGACTCTCTTCTCACTAATCCATTTTTACAAAGGCTTGGAAATGAAATCCTAGTCCAAGGTGAACTGAGTGTAAATTCCATGGCTTCTGAAGATCTGTGGTTTTAACCATAACTTGTAGTAGTTGCTATGTTAAAGCATCTAGTGTGTCTGCTTGAGAAATCTGTGGAGAATGTGTTGGACAAAGAAAGTAAAGTAACAGTGCATTTAAAGCATACGTTTAAATTAAAACCTGGAGGTGATCTTGCTAGAGTGTTTTCATTCCTTTTTGTCTGTGGAGAGTTATTCTTCTCTGTCATCTTATCTCTCTCTAAAATAGCATATAATTCACTGATTGCTCTATGCCTGATACATCAGAACTCAATTTAAACCAAATGCTTTGAAAAGTAGTTCAGAGAGAGCCTTACCTTAACAGCAGGAGACAGCTCTCTCTTTTGATATCTTAGTCATATCAGTGTATTTCAATTCTAACAGTAATGCGACCACTACATTTCTTAATTGTTTTATCTATTTGTCTATCTACCTGCCTACCTATCTATCTACTTCATCACAGTATAAAGGTTGATTTCTGCTTGTATGGCGAAAAAAAACCCCAACCAAAACCAGTGCTACTGTCCACTTATATGTATTATTCCTTCTTGTGGCATGAGTGGTGGAATTTGTGTGACATTGTAATCGATTCGGAAAAAGTGCTGCTGAAGTAACTCCAAATTTGTCCGCTGTGTGGATATTGCCCAGCTGCTTGTTTTTAATTGCTTCCTCAGGAAGGAGAAGAAAAAAAGAACTGAAATATTTCTAACTGGTAGATTAGTCCCAACATATCTTCAAAATAATGCAGCTTTTCTTAGGGTTCTGCTGTGTTATTTCTGATGACTCTTGTGGTTATTTTAAAGTTACCTGTCTCTTTTTCTTCTTACTGCCAAAAATACCATCCCCAGAAAAGAGTGAGAGGTCTCATCCGTTTAATCTGCTGTTTGGCTTAAACCCCTGACAAAACCGGATATACTTAAGGGATGCTACTGGGGAGTGCGGTAGTGGAGGTATGGATCTGTGCTGTGTCCTGCTGGTTTGGCTGCAAAGTTGGCGATCCCCAATAGAAGTGGTAACAAGCACCCATTAACTCTTCAGAGGTTACAGATGGTTGCTTAGTAAACACAAATTGGAGCCTTCAAGGAGCTTGGAAGTGACTCCACTGTTACCACAGGAGAGGGCCTTATATCTAGTTTCAGGAGACAGAAAAGGTTTTAAAATCATAGCTACATAATAGATGAGGAGCCTCTTAGGTTGTCAAATGCAAATGAATTTGCTTTTGAGTTTCATGTCTATAGATTCTGTTAAATGGTAACATATAACTATCTTCTCTGGTGATTAAGTCTGTTTATTTTACAATAACACTTTAAAATGCAGATATTCTTTGATCAGAAAGGTTGTCAACAACAAAATGTGTATTCAAAAGAAGTGTTTATAAATAAAACAGTATTTTTTTTCCTTTGCGGAGAGCATGTGAGATTCTTGCCAGAGGGAAGATAGGTATTTTAAACAACATTATAAATTTCCCTTGTCCTTCACATTTTCATTACAAAGATTTGGTATGCACTACTGCTTTCCATCACAACCCCTCTGCTTTGGAGATTTTTGGCTTGCCTGTTTTCACAGAATCACAGAATGTTAGAGATTGGAAGGGACCTCGAAAGATCATCTAGTCCAATCCCCCTGTTTTGGGGCACTTGGATCTCTTGCCAATGAACAGGCATTTGTTCACCTGGCAACTCTATGTCCAAATACCCTCCAGCATCCAGTTTTTGAAGTTAGACCAGGTTATGCAACCAATTTCTAACAGCATGACCTCACGGCTGAACTGTTCTGGGCAGGAGGTTGGATTAGAGACCTCCTGAAGGCTCTTGCAATCTGAAAGATCCTAGTCATACTTCAACTAGCAAAACAGATTAATGGTGTAGGAATAGCCTCCAAACTCTCACATAATAACTCATGCTGGTATAATTAGTCCTTTTGTGCCAAAGCCAGTGTAATTACTATCCCCTTTACTGGTATGGACAAGCTAGCAATGAACCAAACGGTTCACAGATAGTGAGAGAGCAGAAACCTCGGTCCATTTGTATCTGTCTCTGTGGACGATGTCGCCCTGTAGTTTTCCACCCCATAAATGCTCGTATTGCCATTAAGTGTTACAATAGCCCAAGAAATTATGCTGTTCTAGTAGCAGATCTTATTTTATGTGCTCTCATACTTTCTAACACTGTGGAGGAGATATTTCATTGCTCGGTTAAGGACATGTTGCATTTTCAACAAGTACCTGTAGGTTGGATCTTCTGTTGCATCTCTTAGCAATTTTTTTTTTCCTATACTTTCCAGATAATATAAAACTCTACGTAATTCTTTGACTTTGTACACTTTTGCCGTACTGATGGCTAGGCTCCTTCTGTAAAGTCCATTTGTATCCTGTGAACATTATTCCTTCTTTGGATTGGACTCATTCCTCAAAAATAGTGATCCCTGGCCTTGAGTTGCCTTGGTTTCTGTGGTGATCCATCAGATGTCAGCAGTGAACAGGGAGCAATGCCTAAAACCTGTGCAAGTAGTTCACTACGTTTTCTCGGCTCTGACTAGCAATAATGTTGGTGGATAAATTCTTCCTGTCCTGAGGTCTTTGCACAACTCTTTTTAAAAAATCTTGTTAATGTGTGAGAAGTTTGAAATTCCTGTTCTGACATCTGGTCATAATGTTTCTGGGAGGAAAGATAATCCTCAAGATGAAACTTTCTGAAATTGCTGTGTGCTTGCTCCAGTGTTGTATGCTTTTGATTAAAACGGCATAAGGAGGTGCAGAAATAAAAGTAGTGCTTTCACAACCTCATTGGAAAAGCTTATATGTAAAGGTTATTACACATCCTCAGGGGTCAGTACTGGGACCAGCATCGTTTAACATCTTTGTCCGTGACATGGACAGTGGGATTGAGTGCACCCTCAGCAAGTTTGCCGATGACACCAAGCTGTGTGGTGTGGTGGACACGCTGGAGGGAAGGGATGCCATCCAGAGGGACATGGACAGGCTGGAGAGGTGGGCCAATGCCAAACTCGTGGAGTTCAACAAGACCAAATGTGAGGTCCTGCATGTGGGTCAGGGCAATCCCAAGCACAAATACAGGCTGGGCAGAGAATGGTATGATAGCTAGAAGTACCATTTCTGCTGTGGAAAACTGGGATTGGAGAAATCACTGGTGCTGTAATTTAGGTAGGATACCTGTCTAATATGTCTATTTATAGTTGTAAATAGGCTGAGATTTAGAACGTCCGAGTTAATTTCAGACTTCTGGTTATAGCATTTCACAGTGTTTCTTGAGCATGGACCCCATTCCTCTTTGGGATGTTATCTGTCAGGTTTCCACTGAATCTCCAGCTATATTAGTCAACCTGTTGTTGAAAATCTTTCCCCAAGTGTCAGCTAAGTATGCTTCCACAAACATCAGAGTGTTCTCATGGGGCTAGGTTTTGATAAAACCGTTTCTTGATGAGATTTGGCTCTATTCTCTGTTCCTGGAAGATCCCCATAACAATACTGTTCTGTGTGAAGAGAATGTGTGAGGCTTGCCTTTAGCAGCTGATTCAGTTTTTTTAATTAAACATTGAAAGTAGATACAGTTGCATACTTCTGTAGAGGCAAGTGTTGCAATGTCAGCATCAACACCTTTCATACTGTGTTGTTCTCATGTGTCCTGAGAGTACTTCTTGGAGGACTGAGCATCTTCACAGCAGCTAATGCTATTCTGTGCTTTCAGCTTCCCACATCTGTTTTGTTTCGAGATTCCCTTTATTGCTGCTGAGGTATCTGTTACTATCTTCCTACCACCTACTTAAAAGACTACCAATAAATGTTTCAGAAATATATCTATCTGTCCTGCTCACATGGGCAAAACCTAGTGTTTGTTCTGTAACCTCCTGATTTTTTTATTTTAAGCGAGGGTGGTAAATGAGAGTGGGGGAAAAGAACTGTCTCTTCTCAACTGGTAAAAGAAAGAGCTGATATACGATATGTTTGAATACACAGCTTTCTTTCCTGCAAACAAGCACAGTAATATATGTTATCACATAAACCTTTGAAACAGAAGCCATAGAAAAGTTAGACTAAGGAAGACAGAGGCTTTAAGCATTATTGTAAAAGTTTAATAAAAAAAATCGATAGAAGTCTGTTGGTATGTGCCATGAAAAATGCCTTCCAGATTAATTTCCTTGATCTGAGAAGCTTTAAATGAGTATATTAACAATTCTGTTTTCACACTTCCGTGAATTATGCTCACACAATGCCCAATTGTTGTTAAACAACATAAAAATTTGATATGTTGTCAGTCCCATTGCACCAAGCAGCACAATCATTTACTCAGCCAATTTCTGCTGCAAACCCAACACTGGGGAATGGAATAATGTGAACAAGGAAATGAGTTTTAAACTAATTATGAGGTGACAACATTATAATTGAACATAAGATAATGAGTGAAAAACTAAGGTTCATCGAATGGTTTTCTCAACCTTAGAAATTCTTTTCCTCAGACTTAAAAATTACTTCTCAGATTTATTGATTTTGAGACCTCTGCCAACTGTTGAATGGTCGAGAAAACCATTTCTACGCATAGCAATGATTAACAGCTGACAAATGGTAGTTTTATACATTTTTAAATCTCCCATACATTTACAATACAGATCTGTGAGTGTTTTGGGTGTTTAGAGCACTTCTACTTGGTCTCATGGTGTCTGTATTTTTATAAGATGGAGGCTTTGGAAAATTGTTTCCTCATTGTTCATGCAGAACTTCCCTAACCTCTGCAGAACCTTACCTTGAGAGGTGCTCCGTGTGTCGGCGTGTTCCCTACGCTCCTGCTGTGTCAAGGAGCCCGTGACTTAGCCCTGCTCACCTTTCCTCTGCTCACTCTGTGCCTTCAGCTTCCCAAGGAGCCAGTGCAGCTTTGAGGCCCTGCTGCCTTGGCAGGGTCACTCCTCAAATCTGTTGTAGAGTTCCCAGATAAATGAAAGAGAGAAGAAAACCCAGGTTTGGTTTTCTTTTTTTCAGCTGCACTAAAGTCACTCTGAACACCAGCATAAGAGTTAAGCTTAGATAAATCTTTTTAAAATGAAATTCAAATGATAGCGGTGTAGCTAGCAGACATAGGGATAAAGGAATAACAGAAAATGATAACTGCAGACTTGCTTTAAGAGTGGGATTTCTGTTTCTTGTAGTGACTGAGCCGCCAAAATGCTTGCACCCCTCCTGTGGTCTGTGTTCTCAAGTCCTCTAGAAAAACCCTTGCTCTGATGCAGCTTTCATTGAAGAAACCTAAACCTGTTACTGACTAGTGCTAATCCGTAACTTAAACAAGATGTTCATTTTACCCGTCTAAAACATTGTGGGTTGCCTGTGCCTGGTTTCTGGATGTGCCGGTGCCTTTGGGCACGATGTGATGTCTATATGGTAGCAGAGCTTATTTTTAGCTATAGCCTGTGTATCTTTAGCTGTAGACAAATCATTGACCTGCCATGATCCTTTCTACCTGCAGCGTACACTCAAAGCTGCCTGACAGAAGGAATTGATGTGCATTGATTCATGATTAAAATGTTATATGAAGGTACCCAGGCAGATTTCTGGGGAGCCTGTAGGCAGGTCGATGTCTGGACTTTGAGAGAGGCCACGGCACAAGCCCCCGTAGCACACCTGTACGTGATGGATGCACCTACAACGAGAACCCAAAACAAGGGGCTGGTGGGAGGTGGACATCTGAGCCGGGGTGATCGTGTGCAAGCCCTGTGGCATGTTGTCCCTGCTGTTGCTACAGCTGGACACAGGCAGCTGGAGCTGGGGAGAGCTGAGGACCCAGGCAGAGGGGACTTTGGGCTGCATTTTAATGAAAATGCTAAAAGGTTTTTAATGAGGTTGTTCATAAATAAATACCCTATTTCTGGGTTTTCTTATATATGATATATATTCCCAGGCACAGATTTCTAGTGTCTTGATAAACTGCATGGTGTTTTACTATCCCTATGACTATGACCTAATGACTATGAAGTCATTACTTCATATTACATAATTTTAAAATTATTTTTTATAAGTGTTGAAGATAAAATTATATCAAATACAGGGCTTCCAACTTTGTCAAAAAGTGTGGCGGTAGTTTTGGGAAAGGGCATGTTCTTAAAAAAAGTCCTGAAGAATTTAAAGAGATGCCCAGCATACTTCCTCTCAGAGACTCTGACACTCCATAAATAACATCTCGTTGAGCTACACATCTAAAAAGGCCACCAGAGGAGATCAAACTTGGTTGTTGGGGCTATGAATATGTCTCATGGAGATTTACTGACCAGAGTGCTTCCCCAGTTTTAACATTGCACATTTATGATACCACTAAGTGCTGCCATTTTACTGCAGTTTTTGGTAGCGTCAGGGAAAAAAGGTAGCAGTTGTTAGCAACAGAGAAGAGGTATAAATTAAGTATTGCTTTTTGACATGAAGGTGTGCTTGAGAAAGTAGGCGTTGATTTGGATTTTATTTATGTACAAGTATTTTTACAGCTGCCTTCTACATGCGCATATGTTCCCATGCCTGTTAATAAGAGACCAGTGCTTAAGTTCATGAAGCATAGAAAACATTGCTTCTCTCTTACCAACGGAATGACTGGACAGGCTTGTAGAGGAATGAGTGATACAGGCAAGGGCAGAGCTCAGGCACAACTCACAGTCCTTGGTCTGAACCAATCTCCCCCATGACACCAGGTTTGTAATCAAAAAAATTACGCAGAATCTTCCGGGGAATTAGTTGTTCTACAGCAAAGACATTTTGTAATTGGTAATATTTAAATGCTTTGCTTTGGTTTTTTTTGTTTCTGCAGGCATTTTATCTGCTGCAGTGCTGATTGTTTAGCTTTGGGAAGATTTTATTGATTAAAACTTTTTAGTGAATGTGTTCACAGCTATGTCTATATATTAGAGCAACTGCTTTAGAAAACATTTCCCTAAAGCTATCCTGATTTCAGGTCCCTGTTACCAAGCAATTCACTTCCTCTTGTTCAGTGACTTATATAATCCCAGAAGGCATCTGGAGCATGTTTATGTTAAGTCAACTATGAATGCAGATGTACAGAAAAGACGTTATTTAGAAAGAGCTGAGTATGCTATTTGCATCAGCCTGATTTATATGGTTTTTTTTATTACTTTCTTGGATGTGAAGTATGTCCTTAATAATGAAAACAATACCCAGTGAGTTAAGTTCAACAAATAAATATATTGGGTTTTTTTTTTTTCCTTTTAGATCCATTTCAGTTCCTCACCAAAAGTGAACCTGCAAAGGAACAGACAGCTCAACCAGCTTTAGCCCGGAAACCCACTGTGATCCGAATCCCAGCTAAAGCCGGGAAATGTAAGTTCTTCTCTCAAACTGTCTGAGAAATCTCTGTCAGAAAATCATTTTAGCTGGGACTTACTATTTACTAATTGAGTTGCAGTTTACTAGCTATATTAGCTGCCAGAGGAATCCCGTGGTACAGTTTGACAAGACAGAGGAGCCAACCTAAGGGCTGTGGTGGGGAGGGAGAAATAGCTGGGAGTCATGTTCCCCTCTCCCTGCCTCCCAGCTACCTCCTCTGGCTCCCTCCCTCGCGCTAAGTTGGATGTCCCTCAAGCCTTATGGAGATAATGCATATTAGAGGTGAAACCGTGTCGGGGGGGATCTAAAGGCTGTCAGGGAAGAGCTGGAGGAGACCCTTTCAGCAGAAGCAGGCTTGTTTTGTCAGCTAAACCATGTCACTGAGCTGTACCTTTGGTCAAGTTGACTTCTGTTCTGACATCAGCTGAGGATGTTTTAATGCTGCTCCCGAGCTCTCTGGGAGCAGGGCCCCCACTTTTCAAAGGAACAACATTAGTTGGGAGGGAAGTGTAGTTTTCACAGCTTACATCAAAAGGTTCCCTTGACCCTTGTCAGATTTTAGGTCTATGGCCAATAAGCGATAGTGTTTTGGTAGAAGTTGAGGGAATAAAAAAGGCATGTGAGAACTTGGATGCAAAAACCTGATGTGTTCAGTTGTGTGTCAAAGCCTTGACTACAGTTTTCTGCCAGTTACCTGTCTGTAACGCCTTCCATCTCTAATCCTTTACAGCTTTACAAATGACACCGACTGTATCTCAGAACGGAAATTTATCAGAGCGCCACAAGGTCTTTGTGTTGATCTTTGTGTGCTGGAGTACATACTTGCTTCTGCTTAGCCTTAGGTTTTATCCTCAAAGCTTAGGGAGAAATGTCACAAGATAGCTCTTAAAACTTGTGTTTCAAAATCATATTTTACTACACTGAGTAGGTGTAGAGCCAACTTGTAGCAACTGGATGTCCAGATGGCTCTTCTCCCAAGACTTTATCTCATTATTTCCTGAATTCTCTTCTTCCCCAATTCCACCACAGTGCTAAAATACTAGGTTTTCTTTTCCTCTGCATATATGGGAAATACAGTGGAAATTATTAAAAATGCAGAGAAGACTGAAGGTAAAGCTATAAGGAAAAGTCTTTCTGTTTATACCTGATCATAAATAAAATATTTTTTTCAGTTGGAAGAATATGTTCATGGACTACTGTAAAGAAAACAAAACATAATTCTTCTCCACAAAGGAAACTGAAATTGCTATTAAAAAAACAAAAAAAAAAACAACCCCCCAAACTTTTTTTTTTGTTTTTTTTTTTTTCCCGGAGCTGGATTTTCTTTTGAACCTGTAGCTAACTGGTCCCTTGCTGCTCTCTAGTGGTAGCTGAACTTTCCGCAGGAGACTGCGCCACACATAACTGTACTTGGCTACAATTGTCAGGGCAGCGTGAAGGACTGCTTTATGGGAGGCTGTGGCTGGAAGATTAATGGAATATGAAGGAACAGAAGCAGGTTCCAAGAAAGCAGAGTAGCCTTTTTTCAGATAGGAGCTGCTGCAGAAATGTAGGCTGTTAAAAGTTAAAAAATGAGAAAAGTACAACTGGGACAAAGTATAACATGTATATCGTACGATTTACCTTGTGAGAGGGCCACAGAATCTCAGTACAAGGGGTCTTTTACCATTGTGGGTATGGAGGGAGATTAATTCTGTCAGGAACCAGCACAAACCAAAAAGAAAAACCCCAATAAACAAAAAAAACCCACCCCAACCAGCACTACCAGAAAGGGGACAGAGGTGGATACTCAAGAATTTGAGCTCCAGTAAAGCACTCATTTAGCATTAGCATTTTTGCCGAGATGTGATTAGAAAGGAAGCATTAAACTTCCACTTCAGTTATTACACTTAGAAATCACTGAAAATAACACCTGCCTTCTAATTCTTGGGTTTGGGGTTTTTTTCTTCCTTTATTTCCTTTAATTTTGGTATTATAAAGAGTAAAGGTGAGGAAATTAGGCCACCTGTGTATATATCAAGATTTGAAGTGGTGAGAATAAATAAATCTCTTGTGCTTTTTATATCAGTAAGGTATGATAAGAGAAAATTTCTCTTGCAATTACTGTCAGGTATTGTTTTTATTTTCATCCATCATACTAGCTTAGAAGAGTGATGAACGTCACTAACTGTTTTTCCCTGTGCTTGGTCACTGCCAACACAGTATCTGTGACCTGCTCCTAAGAACAAGGGATTTATCCTTGAACTGATCCATTTTTAAACATCACACCAGTGTTTTAGATCACAGTAATACAAACAGGGTGTTAAACAACACTTCTTCTTCCTATGTGTTGTTTCTTTCTTTTCCTTTCTTTTTCAGGAAATGAGCAACTGAAAGTTGCTTTTTGTCAGCAGTTTATAAATGTCCAGGCTGTCCACATGTATTTTTACGTAACTCCAAGACTGGCTGGAAGTGAGAAGAGCTTCAGTGTCTGAAGTTCTTTGTGTGAAATTAATTTTCTTAATATACAAATATGTCGTTAAATAGATGGCAAGGTTCCAATATATAAAGACACAATGACTGGCAAATATGCTGGCAAAACCTGTTCAAGTTCTTCCCAGGTTTCAATGGCAGCGACGTTGAAAGCAAATATCATATAATTAGCAGGTTTTTGTGTTCTTTATTGAGGCTGAGGATATCATCACTCTCCCCTAGTAAGAGATGTACTGTTTCCTCTTCCATGTCCTAAATTTGCTTAGCTCCTTAAAGACTACCACGGAGCTTCCATCTTTGTTTTCTTTCTGTCACCCTGAATTTTGTAGCAGGCAATGGTTTAATTTCTTGCCTTTACCTTTCTGGAGAACCTTCCATCCAAGTCTCCTGATCTTTCAGGGTTACTTGAAATAACCCTCAGCTGTTTTCCAGCCTGAAGGATATTCCAGGAGGTGACAGCTGAAAAAAGTTAGCCAGTTTAGAAATGTGGCAGAGAGATGGTGATGGTGTTTCAGGGTATCCAGTAATGAGTCTGACATTCCCAGGAGTAGAAACTCTTCTGCTCGTCTAATATTATATCAACAAGTATTGCAGCTGGAACCCTGAAACCCTAGAATAACTTGCTGGTGTCCTGAGGGTAAAGTGAAGATCTGTTATATAGGATGGGAAGTACTCCTGAAGTCAACCTCAGAGTTGCAATGTTCCCTTCATGTCCCTTTTCTTTTCACTAGTCTTTAAGTGGTCCTGCCTGTTGGCTGCTCTGGCTTTGAGGAAGGAAGTTGCATTCACAAAAAAATGCCCCAAACCAAGGTGGATTCTCTTACCTATTGTTGGTCCATGTAAGGAAGCTATTAATTAGACTTTCATTTGGGAACTTTTGGTTTTTTTACAGCTTCAAATGAAGTCCCACATAGCCCTCCACCACTTCCTG